>NC_079458.1:37474938-37614938 GCF_903798145.1 Danio aesculapii
TACAGTTGTCTCCATGCTGCACCGCTTTTATCGACTCCATGTTTACATTCATTAGCACTTGTCTGAAATGTGTCACGTTCGCACTCCCTTCCATTTCATGCTTTTGCTCAGCCCTTCAAGTCCATTGAAGAGAGCCCCGTCCTGCAAACAGATGCTATCAAGCAAAAGAAAAAAATGTTTTGTCTGCCTTCCATTAGCGAGACTAACGCTTCCTTCAAGACTTTACATGCCTGCACGCTGAGAGTCTATAGCAGCATTACTCCAAGCCAAGCATGTGTATACGTTCGCAATCTTTTCTTTCTTCGGGTCATTCTTGAGAAACTCAAACAAGGGAGGAGAACACCATGACATGGTTATAAAGTGGTCTCACTAGCCTTGCTGAAACAAGCCCCACTATCAATTCTGTTGAAAAGGGTCGAGTACCAGTCGAGTTACAATAGTATATGATTTTAGTAAAAACGCATATGATTATTCATTCGTTTTTCTTTAGTTTCTTTATTTATCAGGGGTCGCCACAGCAGAATGAATCGCCAATTTAGCCAGCACATGTTTTAGATGCCCTTCCAGCTGCAACTCAGTACTGGGAAACAGCATAAAGCACAGTCACCTCAGAACTGCACACTGTAATAATGGTATATTCTTATACTGTAAACATTTTCAACAAGGTTAAAGGATGGTTCGTTCAAAAATTGTAATTTTGTTATTAATTAATCACCCTCATGTTTTTCCAATCCTCTGAGACCATAACTTTTAATATTGTAGCTGAAAACCGAGAGCTCCCTCATCCTCCATAGACCGCAACGATCCTGAGATGAGTTTATTCGCCTACTGCGGTAATGTCAGCAGCATAACACATAAGCATTATTTTGCCTTTAGTAAACCCACATCCTGATCTGACACAGATGATATAGAAGTCACTTACACATGTTTTATTATAGAAGTAATTTTTATAGTTTTTTTTTTTTTTTTGGCGCGCAAAAGTGTTTTTGGAGCTTCGTATGATTACAGTTAAACCTCTGAAGTCACATGGATTGTTTTTGTAATGTTTTTCTTCTTGTTTTTGTCATTGGGGGATGAGAGAGAGCTCCAGGATTTCATCTAAAATATCTTCATTTGTGTTCTGAAGATGACAGAAGGTCTTGAAACGAATTGAAATGATATCAGGGTGAGTAATTAATAACGTAATTAGAATTTTAGCTTGAACTAATCCTTTAATCAATTGTCATTTAATGTCCTGTCCACATGAACACTGGTATTTCCAAAACCTTATTTTTTTTTAGATTATTTGTCTATTTGGCCACACCAAAATCACAGCATCACAACCCGACAACTGAAATTTTTCTGAAAAAACTGGTCAGGGTAAAGATTTACCAAAATTCCGGCAACACTGTGTTCATGTGGCCACTCAAACTGTTGTTTTCAAGTGAATCGGTCTGCGGACTGCAAGAGAGGGGTGTAACATGAAGGGGCGTCACTTGAAGTAAGTTAGATGCATAACTTGCAGTTATCAAGATCCCACTGAACCATGCGAGATGTCACAACATGATGTTGTTGGCAAGATGGCAGAAATACATACCAGAGAACATTGTTACCAAATGTTTTCATGACTTTTCTCCAAATTTATCCACAACCAGTTCATTTGATATATTATTATATTCATTCATTTTGCAACTCCACTCACTGACTTCATACATTTTGTCATATCAGTTAGCCTACTCTGCATCGCCCCCAGTGGTTGCAAATAACAGTACAATGGCGAGTGCATCAAGGATGAAAGCCTCCGCAATTCTCGCACCTGTACGTAAATAACTTTGAGAGTTGGGTTTAGAGTTGGGGTAGGTGTAGACGCTAATATCTATGATCTATGAGGAAGGTTTAGACATTAATAACGATTATGATTGGATTTAGGGTTGTGGTAGAAATAGACGTTAAAAACTGTGATGGTTGGGTTTTGGTGTGGAGTGATGTAGACGTTAATAACTGATTATTGGGTCTCCCTGTTTTGCAGTCCGTAGACAGACCCTACTCTAGTTTTTGCCTTACGGAATTAGCATACATGCTTTTTTTTCTTCTTTGTAATTGGCCAACATGGCTGGGTTTACGCGTCCAAATGCATTTGAGGCAAATTCTGTGCATTCCTAGCAAATGCATTGTGAATTACACATCGTTCGCACTAAGTGAAAGTAATCTGCCATTGTTTTCAGGTATGTATTATTTTCAGGAATGCAGTTTACTTGCTCAAATAGTCAATTTTGCATTTGGTGTGACCCAACATAAAAGGCTTTTATCGCCACTTGTTGGTTTGACGTGGCTTTAAAATGCATCACAGTGCTTTTTTGTTTTCATGTGGATGGATATTTATAAACGAAGGCGGGTGTTTATAAAAAAATACCCAGGTATTGGTGGACAAGGCCTAATTGTCAGCATCGCTAGTCCCATTTGTGCACTATTCTTTGGCATTTTGTAGTATAAATAGCTTGAGTAATGTGTTTAGACTGAAAATTTGCACTTTGTAAACCAGAATGATGCATTTATACTGTATAATGGATAAAACAAATTGTGGTTAGACTCATCATGCACTGTGAATGTTAAGCACTTGATAAGCACTCAGTAGTCTCTGCAGTCCTTATACAGTAGATAGGTTTTTAGAAAGACAAAAAGATTATAACTTGAGTGTAGAAAGGTACATAATGTATTAAGTCATATATAGCAACAAACTACAACAATATTCCAACTCTATAGCAAATACTAAACCACTTCAAACATGCACTTTTTTTGTGTGTGTGTCATTGTTTTAATTTATGGATTGCACTTCTGGTTTGTATAATCTTCCAGTCAAAAGAACCGAAACTAATTAGTTTAAATATTAACAGGGTACTACAAATTAATCTATATCCATAGTAAAAACTGAACGGGAGGAGGTATTTTTTCCCTTGTTAATTTCCATTTTTATATAACATTGTTTCAGAGCTCTGAGTTCACTGTGTTCTGTTCCTCCAGATTATTTTCAGTTTGTATTCTGTACAGATTGGTAAAATATTTAACACGTCCGTAATAATACTGCTGTCTCAAGTTTTTGGGGTTATTCAAGGTCTGCTGGAAAGAATTTGTCAGTTAGTTCTAATACATTTCCTTTTAATATTCAGTGGAAGATCTGTGAGGAGAATTATGACACTTCGCTGATTTATTATTTTTTTTAACTAACAAAAAAAGTTCAATGGAAGTTACTACTCATAGGAAAAAAATGATTTTTTTTCTCTTTATTATGCTGCTTGATTAACATTGAATGTCTGGGCTATAAATCGAAGGAGATTTTCATGCGCATTTGCTTCCAGATGGAGCAGGATTTACTACACAAAGTCATAGGCAATAAAAAAAACTATTTTAATTTATTAAGCTTTACTGTATATAAAAACACAAAACAATTTAAAACAATGACATCATATTTGATACATAACATACACTGTCACACATATATGAATAACAGCATTTCCTCAGCGTAAGTTTCAAACTACAGCTGAACAAATCATTACAGAACAGCTAAACTACTGAACAAATCATTACAGAACAGCTAAACTACTGAACAAATCATTACAGAACAGCTAAACTACAGCTGAACAAATCATTACAGAACAGCTAAACTACAGCTGAACAAATCATTACAGAACAGCTAAACTACTGAACAAATCATTACAGAACAGCTAAACTACTGAACAAATCATTACAGAACAGCTAAACTACTGAACAAATCATTACAGAACAGCTAAACTACAGCTGAACAAATCATTACAGAACAGCTAAACTACAGCTAAACAAATCATTACAGAACAGCTAAACTACTGAACAAATCATTACAGAACAGCTAAACTACTGAACAAATCATTACAGAACAGCTAAACTACAGCTGAACAAATCATTACAGAACAGCTAAACTACAGCTGAACAAATCATTACAGAACAGCTAAACTACAGCTGAACAAATCATTACAGAACAGCTAAACTACTGAACAAATCATTACAGAACAGCTAAACTACTGAACAAATCATTACAGAACAGCTAAACTACTGAACAAATCATTACAGAACAGCTAAACTACTGAACAAATCATTACAGAACAGCTAAACTACAGCTGAACAAATCATTACAGAACAGCTAAACTACTGAACAAATCATTACAGAACAGCTAAACTACAGCTGAACAAATCATTACAGAACAGCTAAACTACTGAACAAATCATTACAGAACAGCTAAACTACTGAACAAATCATTACAGAACAGCTAAACTACAGCTGAACAAATCATTACAGAACAGCTAAACTACTGAACAAATCATTACAGAACAGCTAAACTACAGCTGAACAAATCATTACAGAACAGCTAAACTACTGAACAAATCATTACAGAACAGCTAAACTACTGAACAAATCATTACAGAACAGCTAAACTACAGCTGAACAAATCATTACAGAACAGCTAAACTACTGAACAAATCATTACAGAACAGCTAAACTACAGCTGAACAAATCATTACAGAACAGCTAAACTACAGCTGAACAAATCATTACAGAACAGCTAAACTACTGAACAAATCATTACAGAACAGCTAAACTACTGAACAAATCATTACAGAACAGCTAAACTACAGCTGAACAAATCATTACAGAACAGCTAAACTACAGCTGAACAAATCATTACAGAACAGCTAAACTACAGCTGAACAAATCATTACAGAACAGCTAAACTACTGAACAAATCATTACAGAACAGCTAAACTACTGAACAAATCATTACAGAACAGCTAAACTACAGCTGAACAAATCATTACAGAACAGCTAAACTACAGCTGAACAAATCATTACAGAACAGCTAAACTACAGCTGAACAAATCATTACAGAACAGCTAAACTACTGAACAAATCATTACAGAACAGCTAAACTACAGCTGAACAAATCATTACAGAACAGCTAAACTACAGCTGAACAAATCATTACAGAACAGCTAAACTACTGAACAAATCATTACAGAACAGCTAAACTACAGCTGAACAAATCATTACAGAACAGCTAAACTACAGCTGAACAAATCATTACAGAACAGCTAAACTACAGCTGAACAAATCATTACAGAACAGCTAAACTACAGCTGAACAAATCATTACAGAACAGCTAAACTACAGCTGAACAAATCATTACAGAACAGCTAAACTACAGCTGAACAAATCATTACAGAACAGCAAACTACAGCTGAACAAATCATTACAGAACAGCTAAACTACTGAACAAATCATTACAGAACAGCTAAACTACAGCTGAACAAATCATTACAGAACAGCTAAACTACAGCTGAACAAATCATTTCAGAACAGCTAAACTACAGCTGAACAAATCATTACAGAACAGCTAAACTACAGCTGAACAAATCATTACAGAACAGCTAAACTACTGAACAAATCATTACAGAACAGCTAAACTACAGCTGAACAAATCATTACAGAACAGCTAAACTACAGCTGAACAAATCATTACAGAACAGCTACAGAACAGCTAAACTACAGCTGAACAAACTACATCTGTCTGCTCAAACATTCCGAGCAGACAGAACGGCGGATGACTCCGGTAAGACCAGAGGCGGAGGATTATGCATTTATATCAACAAAGCTTGGTGCACAAACTCTGTCGTCGTTGGGAGACATTGCTCTGTTAACCTGGAATTTCTAATGGTTAAATGTAGACCGTTTTATCTGCCACGGGAGTTCACCTCCACCATAATAACTGCTGCTTATATCCCTCCCGACGCTGATGCCAAGCTTGCTATGAATGAACTTCATGCAGCCATCAGCAAACAACAGACTGCTCACCCGGAGGCTGCTTTTATTGTTGCGGGGGATTTTAATCACTCAAACTTAAAAACAGTGCTCCCCAAATTCCATCAGAACATTTTCTGCCACACAAGGGGAAACAAAACTTTAGACCAAGTTTACACAAACATGGCTGAAGCATATGCTGTGACCCCCCTCCCCCACTTGGGTCAATCAGATCACCTTTGTTTGTTTCTCACCCCCAAGTACTCACCCATCGTCAACCGTGTGAAGCCATCAGTAAGGACCATCAAAGTGTGGCCAGCGGGGGTGGACTCCACACTCCAGGACAGGTTTGAACACACAGACTGGAGTATGTTTGCTTCCCAGGCCACATGTGGCTCTCACACAGACATTGACAGTTACACTTCCTCTGTTCTGGAATATATCAACACCACCATAGACAGTGTTACAACCCAGAAACAGATCACCACATACCCAAATCAAAAGCCATGGATGAACAAGGAGGTGCGCCTCCTGCTGAAGGCACGCAACACTGCATTCAGATCAGGGGATGCACAGGCCTACAGCACTTCCAGGGCTAATCTGAAGAGGGGCATCAAAAAGGCCAAGCACTGCTACAAGCTAAAGCTAGAGGAGCACTTTTCCAACTCTGATCCTCGGCGCATGTGGCAGGGCATCCAGGCCATCAGCAACTACAAACCCAGCCAGTCCACCCCCACAGCCACAAATGTCTCCTTCCTGAACGAGCTAAATGACTTTTATGCCCGCTTTGAAAGAGACAATACAGAACCCTACACCAGGAACACTACCTCAACCGACCACTCAACTATCACACTCACCTCCTCAGAAGTCTACACCGCACTGAGTCGGATCAATGTGCGTAAGGCTGCTGGACCAGACGGTATCCCTGGGCGCGTCCTCAAAGCATGTGCAGAACAGCTCGCTGGGGTGTTCACAGACATTTTCAACCTGTCACTTAACCTAGCAACTGTGCCAACATGCTTTAAAACCACCTCTATTGTGCCAGTGCCGAAACACTCCAGCCCAACATGCCTGAATGACTACCGCCCTGTAGCACTCACACCCATCATCATGAAGTGCTTTGAGCGGTTGGTCCTGGCACATCTGAAAGACTCTCTGCCATCCACACTGGACCCACATCAGTTTGCCTACCGTGGCAACAGGAGCACAGAAGATGCCGTCTCCATAGCACTGCACTCTGTCCTCACACACCTGGACAATAAAAACACTTATGCACGAATGCTGTTTGTTGACTTCAGCTCAGCATTCAACACTGTCATACCCTCTAAGTTACTGATCGAACTCAGAGACCTGGATATCGACACGTCTCTCTGCAACTGGGTTATGGACTTTCTGACTAACAGACCTCAGAATGTTAGATCAGGCCACATCTGCTCCACCACCGTCACACTCAACACTGGTGTACCACAGGGCTGCGTGCTGAGCCCCTTCCTCTACTCCCTTTTTACCATCGACTGTAGGCCTGTGAACAGATCCAACACCATCATCAAATTTGCAGATGACACCACAGTGATTGGTCTAATCAGCAATAATGATGAGACTGCCTACAGGGAGGAGATACAGCATCTGGCCACTTGGTGCACCGACAATAATCTGCTCCTTAACACCAATAAGACCAAGGAGCTCATTGTGGACTTCAGGAAGGGACGAACAGGCTCGCATGATCCCATCCACATTAATGGGATGGCCGTTGAGCCTGTCTCATCCTTCAAGTTCCTGGGGACCCACATCTCAAAGGACCTTTCCTGGACCACCAACACCTCCAGCCTGGTCAAGAAGGCTCATCAGCGCCTATTCTTCTTGAGGCAACTTAAGAAGAACCAGCTTTCATCAGCCGTCCTGGTGAACTTCTACCGCTGCACAATAGAAAGCATCCTGACCAACTGCGTCACAGTCTGGTATGGAAGCTGCTCTGTTGCTGAGCGTAAGGCACTGCAGCGGGTGGTGAAAACTGCCCAACGCATCACAGGGACTACACTGCCAGCCATAGAGGACATCCAGAAGAAACACTGTCTGCGCCGAGCACGCAGTATTCTTAAGGACGCCTCTCACCCTGCTCACAGACTGTTTTCTCTCCTGCCTTCCGGCAGGCGCTTCAGGCTCCCCCGGACAAAAACCAGCAGACTGAGGAACAGCTTTTTCCCCAGAGCTGTCTTCCTTTTGAACTCTGCCCCTCACTGACTCTTTTGCCCCCCCCAATACACCCCCCACACTCCTCTAACTTATACTCCTCACAATCACTGCACTATTTAACATTTGCACATTTAAAGTTTGCACATATTCATTGCACTGATTCATTTACTTGAACTGTACATACCCACAGCACATGGACATTTGTAATTTGTAATTATGTTTATCTATCTGCCACTCCTGATTATTAATAGCATCCTGTACATATATTCATTTATGCAAATCTCTGTTCATAGCTAATACAACCTGTATATAATGTTGATAGTACATCCATCTGTAAATATCACCATAGTTTTTCTATAACTGCACTTTATAACTTATACCTGTATCCTGCACTTGCTGCTATTGCACTGCTGGTTAGACCTAAACTGCATTTCGTTGCCTTGTACTTGTACATGTGTAATGACAATAAAGTTGAATCTAATCTAATCTAATCTAATCTAATCTAAACTACAGCTGAACAAATCATTACAGAACAGCTAAACTACAGCTGAACAAATCATTACAGAACAGCTAAACTACAGCTGAACAAATCATTACAGAACAGCTAAACTACAGCTGAACAAATCATTACAGAACAGCTAAACTACAGCTGAACAAATCATTACAGAACAGCTAAACTACAGCTGAACAAATCATTACAGAACAGCTAAACTACAGCTGAACAAATCATTACAGAACAGCTAAACTACAGCTGAACAAATCATTACAGAACAGCTAAACTACAGCTGAACAAATCATTACAGAACAGCTAAACTACAGCTGAACAAATCATTACAGAACAGCTAAGTGACATTCTAAGTTGATTTCTCTCTTTTGTATTTTGTAGTGCTGTATTTATACCATTATAATCGAGTAGTGTTTGTCTTGTTTCGGCTTTTTCAGGGTTAATTATTGTGAAATCCTGATTGCAACAAAAAATACTCGAAAATCTCTGTAGACTGATGGCATTTCCTCCCGTTCAGCCTCATAATATTGAAATGTGAGCAAAATCACCTGTTTTGTCATCACTTTAAACATGATGCTAGATTCAAATACTAGCTCTAAAAGGACGTTGGTGAATGAGCAACAGTTTCTGCTGTTCTGACTTAAGCTGCAGATGTGAATGAATGGTGGAAGAAAGTAGTTCCTCGTACTGTTGTATAAATGCAATTTCACACTCATAGCAGTGTGATGTGGCTGTATATCGTCACTGGTGGGACACTAAAGCACTCTGCCTGCAGCCTCAAACTAACCCACCAGTGTTGATATACAGCCATATTGCACTGCTACTCGCGTGATATTGCTCATATATATATATATATATATATATATATATATATATATATATATATATATATATATATATATATATATATATATATATATATATATATAGGCTTCTTTATTTGAAAAATACAATTATTCTGCTAAAATTATTTGTATAACAAAAATACACTTCTTTAGAATTGATTTATACAGAACTGTTAACAGTATTTAAGTTTATTTTAAGTAACTGTAATTAAATTTCCTTAAAAAATGAAACGCAATCTCTTACTTCTATTACTTTCCTGCTGAAAAAAGCACAGTACTAGTTACTTTTTGTAACTTATTACACTCAACCCAGGTTGTCACATACGCACTATTTAAACAAAAATGTTCATTTATTAGTACATTGGTGTGCAAACATACTCTGACTAACTTTTTTTAAAAATTGTTATTCTCTAAGTTTAGCGTTGTATAGAAAAGGTTGCGTCTGTTAACATTGCGCACACACAAACACAAAGGTGTGCTTTCCCAGACTGGCTATCATCAGTCAGTTTGCCTCTAATCCAAACAGACCTTAACCAGAGACAGAAGCTTACTCTGAATAATGACTTCCATTAAACGGATGTATGTATTTGCCAACTGTCTCTCCTCTGTCCACTTGGAAGACAGACAGTCAACACAAATATTAGCATGGCTTGATGGTGCTGCAGATCTTGTCATCTAAACCATCTCAACATTGCAGCTTCTAGCTCCGCGCTTTTTTTTGTCTTTTGGCATTAACGTCGCCCACCGGGGTCAAACTATCCAAACAAAATGACACAGCGGTGCTGACTGATGGTCTAAATATACGTTTGAGCGATGACTTCTTGCACATGAGTGAAGGCTCTTTCTCCCCCTCTCAGAGCAGTTTACGGCAAACCTTTTACCCACCAAAACCTGCAGAAGCATTGAACTTTTGGACCTTTTAGTGAAGCGTAAAGGTTTCTGGGATGAAGTCAATCAAATGTATATCACTGTAATTTCATTGTTTTGTAGATAGAACTTCCTGTCATACATTAGGATCTTGAACCGTTAATGAATATATAGAAAAGTCATGGGAAAGGCAAGCCACGTTTACTTCTATAGCACATTTCATACACAATGGTAATTCAAAGTACTTTACATAAACAAGAATAAAAGTACCAAGTATAAAAAATCTACACTGTATACAACATCCTATGCAATGTTTAATATAGTGGCCAGTTTGAATGAATTTGTTCGATCTCATTCATAAAGTTTATTATGATTTTCTCATTCCACAATAAGGTGGTAGGGTTAGTGGTGGGGTTTGGGGGCATGTCTACTTTTAAAAATGTTATATTTTTAAATGAAGGGCAGCACGGTGGCTGTCCGTGTCACTGTGTAGCCACCATGTTGCCATTTTATTTATTTTGTGCTTTGCTTTGCTTTGCTTTGCTTTGCTTTGCTTTGTTTTATTTTTATTTTTATTTTTATTTTTATTTTATTTTATTTTGTTTTTTATTTTATTTTATTTTATGTCGTTTTGTTTCGTTTTGTTTTGTTTTGTTTTGTTTTGTTTTGTTTTGTTTTGTTTTGTTTTGTTTTGTTTTGTTTTGTTTTGTTTTGTTTTGTTTTGTTTTGTTGAGTCAACTGTATTTCTGTCATACCAATTGGGGCTAACAAGGCCAACATATAGCCAAATACTGACCCCTATTAACATCAGGCTACAAACATTAATGATGGAGGTTTCCATGAATATATGAGTTCTTTTAATTTTCCTCAGCATTATAACATAAATCGATCATGGACCCTTTTCCGGGTTTCTCAGCGGCAGAAGTCGTCATAGTTGGGTAAACTAGACCACAGTAAATGGGAGAGTACAACAAATACATTTATTTTGTATTTCTTTTTGCTCAAATAATAAAAGAAAACTCTTCAAAAACACGACTTTCAAAAAAAAAGATTGAAAAACAACATTAAATTCATTATTCCGCCTACAGTTCCTGCATTAGAAACACCTCAGACAGTTTTGTTGTTGTTGTAATTTTTATGCAAAGATGATATAATACACTTTAAATAGACAAATCTTTTTTACATTAAAAAAAACGAGATATTAAAAACTTTCAAGGAATTAAGATGACAATGAATAAACTCGTCATCACTATTTTTGAAAAGCGTTTATTCCTAAAATAAATGACAGGTGATTTTTCATTTAATTATGCACATTATTCATGCAACCATCTTTAATTCTGCTGGCCGTCCTGTCAGCTTTGATTAAAAATAGCATTGTGCAAAGTGAACTTTAAACTATGATTTTATCACAGATTTTTCACCCAAAAAACAGCTTGGCGCTGGGTTATAATCTTGCTGCAGATTATAAATCAGGGACTCTCTTTGCACAGAGAAGGGGATGGAAGAGATTTGAGGAATGTTATTACAGCTGTGTTCTTTCTTATTGCAGGGGAAGTGAAACAGCAAATCGACTCATGAAGAAACAATTAACAGTCTCTCTTTGTGGGCAAGGAATGAAACAGCTGAACGCTGAGAGAAGCTGAGGAAGAGAGAAAAACCAGGCATTGAGTCTTCTCAATGCTTATAATAATTAGATCTGGCAACATGGCGGAGCAGAAGCTCATTCAGCTCTGAGCAGTAGCAGGATTTTACATAGTTTTATTCATAAAACTTCATAGAATTTTATTTTTAGGGCAGCATGGTGGCTCAGTGGTTAGCACTGTCGCCTCACAGCAAGAAGGTCGCTGGTTTGAGTCTCGGCTGGGCCAGTTTGCATTTCTGTGTGGAGTTTGCATGGTCTCCCCATGTTGGTGTGGGTTTCCTCCAGGTGCTCCGGTTTCCCCCACAGTCCTAAGTCATGCGCTATAGTGGAATTGGGTAAGCTAAATTGGCCATAGTGTACTGTATGAGTGTGTGTGTGAATGTGAGAGTGAATGTGTGTTTCCCAGTAATGGGTTGCGGCTGGAAGGGCATCCGCTGTGTAAACCATATAATGAAATAGTTGGTGGTTCATTCCGCTGTGGCAACTCCTGATAAATAAGGGACTAAGCTGAAGGAAAATGAATGAATGAATAATTTACAGTTTAATGATTTGATCTTTCCTCCAACAACTGTTGTCCTCTTATCTGGCTTGGGTCCTGAGCGTGCAGTCAGTAAGGCAGTAATTTGATTGGACTGATGGTCTAATGGCGTCTGAAGTGAGCCCGGGGTCCCGGGTCCAGGCGAGGGGGCTGAAATGTGGTTAGACGTGTGGAGCAAACTGATGAAATGGACGCCTGGTGTCTAAAGCAAAGGAGCGGCGAATTAGAGCATTGTGACCTATCAGCAAGCATCAGCTCGGGTCACTCAATGACAGCCCCTATTAGACGCCCCGCAGTGCGAACCGCACATGCCAGGCGGAGAACTGAAATGGAGGAGGGCTGCGACGCAAGCTTTCCGTACCAGTGACCAGGATCAAGGCCGTCCGCACGGGACCGGCCCGATACTTTCTGTCACTCCATTATATGGCATGGGCGGCGTGTTTCATGCCTGGTAAATGAGGTGACAGGGAAAGTCAAGCTGACCTTGAGATGAAGGGTCCGGCACGCTGTGGGCTCCCACTGCTCTACAGTGAACAGACATTCAGGAAATAAAACACGGCAGGTCTGAGCTGTGTGCTTACATTTTAAAAGTAATGTGTGGTTTTTAGTAGACAGCTAAACTAATATCAACAAATCAATAAGCCATGGAAGTGAGTATGTACTGTATAATTTCCCAGCATTTTTAAATATTATTTTGTATATTATTGTAAATAAAGTCAGAATTATTAGCTCTCCAGAATTATTAGCCCCCTGTTTATTTTGTCCCCAATTTCTCTTTAACAGATTTTTTTCAACACATTAATAGTTGTGATAACCCATTTCTAATAACTGATTTATTTTATCTTTGCCATGATGACATTAAATAACATTTTACTAGATATTTTTCAAGATACTAGTATTCAGCTTAAAGTGACATTTAAAGGCTTAACTAGGTTAATTAAGCAAGTCCTTGGCTGCATCCGAAATTGCATACTTCCATAATAGTACGCTAAAAACAATATGTGAGCCAAGTAGTATGTCCAAGTTCATAGAATTTGAAGTACAGTATGCCAGAAGTACCTACATAGATTACCTACTACTTTTTAGATTCTGAAGTGCATTCCGATGGATGCTGCACTATTCCATGATGCACTGCGAGATAATTTATGAATGGGAGTGAAGTGACGCAACTGACGCAGGTAGGTAGGTATTTTTATATATATATATATATATATATATATATATATAAACTAGGGGTGTAACAGATCACTGTTAATTCGTGATTTGGATGGATCACAACATGACCCACGGATTAATACATTTTTTTGTAGGTTAATCCTAAATGTGTAACGATCGCAGAGAGATCACCTCTCGCGTCATTCAAATCACATTTATGAAAGCATTTAGGCTTTCCTGTAAAATATAATGATGATGGAAGAAGTTGTGGTAGGTTATTCAGGGTGTGGTGGTGCATCTCATCAATGCATTGAGTTTAAGCTGCACGATTAATCATTAAAAGATTGGGATCTCAACACCCACGCAACATAAATTACAATTGATCAAATCTGTGTTTGAAAAATGCAAAAATCAAGAAAGAGATTCAGTATTTTGTCTTTCGAGTTAGTTATGAAGTTACAAACAGTCAAATAATACAGAAGTACTGGGATAACAATTTATAGTAGTATATGAACGTAAACATTTGGATCTCATACAGCTGACCCCACCCAATATCCCCCTCACACACACATACTTTTAAAATGTCCGCTACGCCCCTGTGTTTATGGTAAAGATTAAAATCCCAATCATATGCTCAAAAATGAAAGCTGTAGGCAGCAATTACATTATTTAGTTACATTTAATTACATTCTTTGTTAAAACCAATAGTTTCTTGCAGTAGTTTTTGTTATAAATGGAAAGCAAATTACATTTGTCTCCTCCCCTTTTTTGCTGATCCAAAAAATGGTCCGATCCATGACTGAAAAACCATAGCGTCATCCGAACTGTGAGATTTGTGATCCGTTACACCACTAATATAAACTATATATATTTAAATATGGCGGCACGGTGGCGCAGTGGGTCAGTTGGCATTTCTGTGTGGAGTTTGCATGTTTTCCCCATGTTGACGTGGGTTTTCTTCAGGTGCTCCAGTTTCCCCCACAGTCCAAAGACGTGCACTATAGGTGAATTGGATAAACTAAATTGCCCGTAGTGTGTGAGTGCATGTGTGAATGCAATACTGTATAGGTGTTTCCCTGTACTGGGTTGCGGCTGGAAGGGCATCCGCTGCTGAAAACATATGAGTCTGTGGAACAACATTAACATTATTTACAATACTTTTATCTTCAAGACTGTGTTTTTAATAAACCAATAGACAATATCAATTTATTTCAACCAAACAAAATATTTTTTGTATGGATTAAATCAGGTCTAAATTACGTTAACACTGCAGGCACATCTCTGCCAAAATAGACTACAATTTATGCCTTTGATCAAAAATCTAAACTATAATGAATGTAAGATGTGAGGTGACATCTGCTGAAAAATTGCTGTAGTGTTTCTGAATGTGGGGTCACACCACCAGCTTTGCATAAAGAAACAAGTGGCTAAAGTTTATTTTTAACAAGGTCCCTGATGGTTTCAATCCAACCTCAACCGTTTCTGTGGCACATTTCAGACGAGATTGTTTTGTGATCCTGTCACAATGTAATGAAGCTTTGCAAGGAAGCTGATATGGATGGAGCCGTGCAGGCTATAATTGACCCAACAGGAAACCCATGAACCCATGACTTGAGTGCGGTTGCTCATTTTTAACATGCAAAGAAGTAGTTAACCTTAAAGGTCTCATGAAGTGCTTTGAAATTGGTGTTTTTTTTATTTTTATTCGATGTTTGACGTAATCACAACTGAAACACGATGACAAGGTGGGACGCCGAGTAGCTCCTCCCCTTTTTAAAAAACAGCCAATAGTATTTTGCTTTTATCACAGCTCTGCCAGTGAGAGTGAGATCAATCGTATCAAATTAAAAGTAAATGAGAATTGTCTTTAAGGGGAGGCGGAGCATGTCAGATACTAAAGAGCATTTGATTGGTCAAGATTTGATGAGAAACTGAAGTATGAGGTGATGTCAGAAAACAATTGCTGAAGTAACTGAAATCATAGTGATATGGAATTATAATGATTGATTTATTGATTGATTTTACTTGACAATTCTAACAAAAATGTACAAACAAGTCCAGTTAAACCAGGCGTGGGCAAACTTGATCCTCGAGGGCCGGTGTCCCTGCAGAGTTTTGCTCCAACACTAATCAAACACACCTGAACACCCTAATTAGTGTCTTTAAGATCACTAGAAGCTACAAGCAGGTGTGTTTGATTAGGGTTGGAGCAAAACTATGCAGGGACACCGGCCCTGAGTTTGCCCATCCCTGAATTAGACCAATTCATACATTATTTCAAAAACTGTTGAGGATAAAGTACACAAAAAAGCCACAGGCTTATTTCCATTGTGGTCCTCGATATTCCTAAAAAATTAACAAGCAAATCATAAATGGAATGCAAACATCATCAGCTCGGCAACTCAGCACAACAAAAACCTAGAGGATGTAAAACAACCACTAAATGCACTCAAAACCTGCACAGAAATAATCTAGTCGGTATCTGATTTGTCTGAATTTAGTATTTATCTGATAATAATTGAACCATAGACTGTAAAAGATGTGGACGTTGTATCCATGACGTCACCCATAGGTTTCTGAAGAGCGTAAATGAAGCTACAAGTAGGCGTGGCCAACCGTCGCCATTTTGTTCGCACTTAGCTTAGAAACCCTTAATACTTCATTACCTGCGACTCGTTTGTGTTCTGACCACTTGTGCTTGGTTGTACACTATATCAACAAAAAGTTTTGTCTTTTAAAAACACTGCTGTAATACATTAAGGCACTAAGCATTTTCTTAGATGCTTTTCTACAGGAGGAAAGCGCGAATCACGTCCAAATGTTTTAAATATAGTCCGTGTTATTAAATGCTAGGCTATTTATGAAATTAAGGCTTTACACTGTATGACGTTTCAGATGACTGTTCTAGAGCCTACAGCTAATCAATCTGTATATATATATATATATATATATAAATATCTATTAACTTTTTAGTAGGGTGGCATGGTGGCTCAGTGGTTAGCAATGTCGCCTCACATCAAGAAGGTCGCTGGTTTGAGTCTCGGCTAGGCCAGTTGGCATTTCCTCCCGGTGCTCGGGTTTCCCCTACAGTTCAAACACATGCGCTATAGGTGAATTGAATAAACTAAATTGGCCTTAGTGTATGTGTGTGAATGTGAAAGTGTATGGGTGTTTCCCAGTACTGGGTTGCGACTGGAAGGGCATCCACTGTGTAAAACCTGTGCTGAAATAGTTGACGGTTCATTCCACTCTGGTGACTCCTATGTTCTCCTATATTCTGGTGAATATTAATATATGAAATGTATTTTATTGTGCAACGATAATAATACATATGATGTCTTAATAATATGTGATATATTATATATTACATAACATCCTCCGGGTGCTCCTGTTTCCCCCACAAGTCCAAAGGCATGTGGTATAGGGGAATTGGGTAAGCTAAATTGTCCGTAGTGTATGTGTATGAATGAGTGATGGGAACCAGTGATGGGTTGCAGCTGGAAGGCCATCCGCTGCATAAAACATATGCTGGATAAGTTGGCAGTTCATTCCGCTGTGGCGACCCCAGATTAATAAAGGGCTAAGGCGAAAAGAACATGAGTGAATGAATGAATATTACATAACATAATAATAATAATATATTTATCAATTGTTTTTTATTATTATTATTTGTCAGTTTACTTTAGTAAGATATGAATGCGTGTGTCAATAATTGAACACTATAGGGTTAATTATGCTGAGTCACCAGTTTCCCATCTGTACTTTCTGCTGTCTGTATTTTGATTACTCTGGCTAAATAAAGGAAGATGGAGTCCTGTAAATATTTATACTCTCATAATGTCTGTGCAGTGAGCAAAACAATCCTCAGCCACACTCTTCCTATCTCTTGAGGAAAAAAAGGGGAAAAAAATCCTGAAAACAAACATTAACAGGGACTTTCTGCATTTTCTCTGCAATATAACAGTGAGGAAAATTGTTCTACATAACCTTTATTTTAATGCTCTCATTTAGACTTTCTGTAGACTATGTTAGTAACTTTGTAAAATATCAACTCATTTTCATTTTATTTCAAGTAGGGATAGTTAGGGAAATGCTTGCTGACATTAGTTGTGTACAACAGAGTGGTCGACTAAAATAAAGTGTTATTGAAATGTGCATTTCGTTGGATATCTAGCAATGGCTGAAAATTAAAACATGATGAATTAACTATTAGAATCTACTTATGTGGGCCGTTTTCATTCATCCATTCATTTTCCTTCAGGATAGTCCCTTATTTATCAGGTGTCACCACAGCAGAATGAACCGCCCACTATTCCTGCATACACTACATACATCTAATTTTAGGAACTACTAATAATAACTTCTAGTTGATCATTTGGTATCGGAAGTGGCTTATATGAAAGGCAAAGGCCTCTAGATTACGCTTATTTGACCAAAATAAAATATGATCATGCCTTGATTTTGAATGATTTAGACAAAAGTCTTGTCATTTAACAGAAATAATATACAGTATAGAATATAAAGTCATGGTGCAGGTGAAAAAGAACTAATATTGTGCATAACTCCCATGAGCTTGGAGGACTGCATTCATACATCTCTGCAATGACTCAAATATCTTATTAATAAAGTCATCTGGAATGGCAAAGAAAGCGTTCTTTCAGGACTCAAAGAGTTCATCAAGATTCTTTGGATTCATCTTTAATGCCTCCTCCTTCATCTTACCGCAGATATGCTCAATAATGCTCTTGTCTGGTGACTGGGCTGGCCAATCCTGGAGCATCTTGACCTTCTTTGCTTGCAGTAACTTTGATGTGGAGGCTGAAGTATGAGAAGGAGCGCTATCCTGCTCTCGCATGCCTTAATGTAACCCCAAACCATGATTTTTCCTTCACCAAACTTGACTGATTTCTCGAGAATCTTGGGTCCAGCAGGTTTCAATAGCTCTTGTGCAGTATTTGTGATGATTGAGATGCAGTTCATCAGATGATTCATCAGAAAAATCTACCTTCTTTCACTTTTCCAAATGATCAACTAGAAGTCAAGTTATTATTTGTTACTCCTACAACTTGAATTGACAGGTAGTGTCATGTTGTATGCAGATAATGCCCTTCTAGCCGCAACCCAGTACTGGGAAACACCCATATGCTCTCACATTCACACACACCAATTTAGTTTATTCAATTTACCTACATTATAGCGCATGTCTTTGGACTGTGGGGGAAACCGGAGCACCCATAGGAAACCCACGCCAACACAGGGAGAACATGCAAACACAGAATTGCCAACTGGCCTAGCTGGGACTTGAACCAGTGACCTTCTTGCTGTGAGACGACAGTGCTAACCACTGAGCCATCGTGCCGCATAGGCCATTTTATCTAGAAGAAGAGAAGCATGACACTAACTGACATGCATCCACAAAAATAAGCATTCCAGGTTAGTATATTTGATGATGGCACTTTATATATTTTGTTCCTTTACCTTTTATTAAATCAGGCAACTATCCTTAAAATACTAGATACTCAATTAGAACCACGTTTAATACGGGAATGACAATTTAATGTGTTAAAAGATCCGTTGGAATGAGTTCATGAATCCATCCAAATTAGCCTTTTGACCAGCCTTTAACTGCTGTCTCCTTCATTACACGGCTGTTTACGCAGTATGTGTGGTCTGTTTATAAGGACGTGTGTGGAGAGAGTGAGCGAAAAAACCCAACGCTAATAATTGAGTTCAGTTTGAAAGGAAAATAAGCAAATGCCTGCTAAATTTCAAAGAGTAATATTTGCTTTGGAACGCATGTGCGACTTGAGTCGAGGAAAAGACCGTCTACATGCTGATGAGAGATTTTTGAATTTATTTTTGGTCGATAGTCATAACTTTAACCCTAAGAATGATTATTTGAGTGAGGATTAGGATCATTTGAAGTTATTCTAAAATTGAAAATATTTAGTAAACATGTGCTAAAGGGGCATTTTAAAGGATATGGTATGTTCATATAATAATCAAAACCTAATATAACTTTGAATTAATATGAATTTATTGAATATATTTTTTCTGAACACATGGTTACAAATAAAAACATTTATTTATTAAATATTTTTTTAATATATATATATATATATATATATATATATATTATTCAATATTATATTTAAAGCTTGTAATTTGTTCGTAGTTTAATATGTGTTTTTTATGTATTGTTGTTTATTATGATGTATTATTATTATTATTATTATTATTATTATTATTATTATTATTATTATTAGTCGTAGTATTAATACATGTAATATAAATATTTTTTTTAATGTAGATTTTTCTAATGATTTTAAAATCACATAATTTTTGTATTAATATTATGAATTTTTAATCAACAACAACACTAATAATATTAATAATAAAATAATTTTAAAAATAAATAGTTATTACAAATGATAAAAAAAATAATAATATCTAAAAAATAATTATACATTTTTATGTGTATAAAATAATATCATATTTTTGGTTGATGGTCATAACCTTAACCCTAAAGATGATTATGCAAGTGAGGATAAGGATCATTTAAAGTTTTTTTTCCTAATGTATTATTATTAGTATTAGTAGCAGTAGTAGTAGTATTACTATTATTATTATTAGTTGTAGTATTAATATAGTTAATATAAATTAAAGAAAATATAAAAAATTCAAATAAAGTGTAGAATTTTCCAATTATTAAAAAAATTATTTTATAAAAGTTATTATTTTTTATCAACAACGACAGTAATGATAATAATAATAATAATTATAATTATGATGATAATAAAATTAATAATAATAATAATAATAATAAAATAATAATAATAATAATAATCATGTAATAATATTAATAATAATACTAATAATAATAATAATAATAATAAAAATAATAAAGAAGTAATAATAATAATAATAATAAAAATAATGTAATAATAATAAAGTAATAATATAATAATAATAATAATAATAATAATAATAATAATAATAATAAAAATAGTAAAATAATTTTGAAATTTAAATATTTAGTACAAATTAAACCAAATTTTACATGAATAAAATAGTTATAATTTTTTTTAAATATATGTTAAAAAGTTATTTTAATGTTTGTTTAAATAACAGTAATAATGTTGAAATTAAATTGTAAATTAGTTCACTTATCGAAATTACAAAAATATTAACTAGTTATTTATTTGTGTGATATATCATAATCTTTCACAGAATAAAAATATTTTCATTTAGATGATTATTTATTAAAAAGTAAAACCAATTTGCATTACATTTTGTCCTGTAAATCTTTTTAAGGTGCTAAAAAAGCGATCCGATTCATTAAGATTCGGATCACCATTTTGTGCTAATGACCGGCTGACTGCACATTATCCCCTGGTACTAAAGCAGATGTACACCACAGAGGTCTTTCTTCTATTTGCCGAAAAAACCCACAAGTGAACAATATAGAGCGTCCAGATGGAGAAAAAGGCTGACAGATATGGTGTGACTGGGACAACCTTTAGCATCCCTCACAGTGTAAAGCTCTTCTATCAGCTCCAGGCCCAAACACAGTCAACAAGTGCCCTGTAAATGCTTTACGAGAGCAGGCATAGTTTCCAGAGCTCTCCCCTCATCAGATAACCAGCTCGGTCTGCAAATTCCCATGATGACACGGGCCATGAGAAGTTGATGGCCGCAGTGATATCTGGAACAAGGTGTTGCAACCAAAGAATGCTTGACTGAGGCTGAAGATTTGTCTTGCTCGACAGATAACGGGGCAATTCTGTTTCATTGCTGTCTCCATGTTATCTACGAGTCTGACAAGTCAAGCAGACTGCCATCCACCATCCGTCTCGCTCACAGTTCTGTTTCTCTTGGTTTTGTTTTTAGTTGTCTACTCTTGTGCAAGCTAAATATGCTAGCTTCTATATTGTTGGACCAATCTGCATATATACTGTAGGTGATGTCAAAAATTATTAGCCATCCTGTGAAATGCGACTTCTTTTTCAAATATTTCCCAACAGATTGAGGAAATTCTCACAACGTTTCCTATGTTTTTTTTCCTCCTAGGTAAAATATTATTATGCTTTAGTTTAGCTGGAATAAAAGCAGCTTCTTACATTTAAAACAATTTTCAGTGAATAAAATTAACCCCATTAACCAGAGCAATTGTCTACAGAATAAACCACTGTTGTCCAAGGATTTTCCTAATTAGGCTAACTTGCCTAGTTAGCATAATTACCCTAGTTAAGCCTTTAAATTTCATTTGTAGTTCCAGTCAGTTTTGATCATAGTTTATGATCAGTGTCTCAGTAACGTCTCAGTGACAGTTGACACTGATGGTGTGCTCAAAGCAGATGCTGATGAAGCATTAAGCCTGGGCGATTTACATGTTGTCAATGCAAAGACTCGATTAGACATCGGTGGGAATGATACAATTCAAGTGAAACGTTTCGGGCATTTGACCTGCTTAAAGGGCACCTAGGTTAGCCCTTTTTTCAGATTTAATATAAGTCTTTTGTGTCTCCAGAAAGTGTGTGTAAAGTTTCAGCTCAAAACACCCATCAGATTTTTTTATTATACCTTTTATTAAATTCCTATTTATACATTTTTTCACTGGGTGGCGGTTTTGGTGTACTGCTTCTTTAAGGCTAGTCCTCCCCGCCCACCGTTTCTACGTGCCTTTCTGCGTGCCTTAATCTCCTCCCTCGGCAGCGCAACAGACAGACTTAAAGGAAGCAGATCTCACGTAGTGTTTGTGAGAAATACTACAGTAAGAACTTTACCAATTAGTATTTATTGTGCAGTTGCATGGCAGGGTCACACAAAGTTCACGCGCGCACACACACACCGCAGCAGACACACACACACAGACAGACAGAGCGCCCGTTTAGCTTTGCACTCTTTTTGCACGCAAATGTGACAGGATACAGGTTAATCTCCACTGCTGTATGGATATCTGTTATGTTAATGTACAAAATAAACCTGATTTAACGTCCACAAACCGGGATTGAAGCGTCTTTTTTTATAATTGTTCTGACACGCGGCTGTGCTGATGAAATAAAGCTAAGCTAAATCGCTATAATTCATTACACACATGCTCTGTTTTAACACATTTTAAACTTGTAAAACTCACTCTTGATCACGTTTGATGATGATTGATGATCCTAACGAACTGAACACACCTTTTATTCCCGGTTGCTTTGCGCACGTCCTCTCTTGCTGATATGATTATACACATGACTACCGGGACATGTTAATACGAGCAGCTGTCAATCAATTCGGTGGGCGGGGGGATCGCAATCCTACGTAAAGTTGCGGTCGATCTGAAAACAGCTCCAATTGGTCCACTATTTTTTATGTTGCTAAATTGAAAAAAAAGGACTGGGTGTGTTTATTTCACCCCAATATGATGATCTATACACCATACATGCACATATGTCTGTCCAAACAGCTTGAAAAGTAGATTTTTCACCATAGGTGCCCTTTAATGCATGATTGGCTCTAGTCGCTCAAGTTGAAAAATCTGAACTTTGACAGAGCTGCATTAACCAATAAGGAGCTTGCTCTAGTAGTGGAGTGATTATGCCGTAGCTCCTGTCGCTGACACGGGACAACAAGTCATCAAACTGGGATGGCTCAGTCAGAAGCATCACTGAAAGCGTCCGTTATCCAGGGGCAGCTTCTGGAGGAGTTGGTGAAACTCACTAAAATGGGTTCACCTCTGATGGATGTGATGGACCCAGACTTGGCACCGATCTAATCTATGCCATTTTTTAGCCTTCCTAAAGCACATAAAGAGTTATTTAACGCTAAGAACACAAATATTTCACACACGAATGAAGCAAATCTGAAACATGAAAGAAACAAACTCAAAATGTTCAACTATTCACTTGTTCAAATATAGCGATCAATGCGTACAAGCCGCATCTGGTGTGAATGCCTCATGAGTCTTCATTCATTTGTATAATCTCAAGAACACCACTGTGTGCTTCACAAGGGAGCTGATGGGGATTATCCAAGTATTTGCAAAGAGATAGCTAACACATGTTACTATGAGCTATTAGATATCCCAGTGCCATTTACATACAATCTGCCTGTGACTGATTCAAAGCGGGACTAGGAGATCTAACATGTCATTCATTCATTAATTTACCTTGCTTAGTCCCTGATTTATTTAACTGTCCACTACTCTGACATATGTTTTAGACAGCAGATGCCCTTCCAGCTGCAACCCAGTACTGGGAAAATCTGTCATAACGGATTACAATAATCAACACTTGAAGTGAATCAAAACCTTTCATCGAATTAGTCCTAAAACTATTAAACAACATCTATTGTCTTTTGTTCCACTTCAGATGTTGACTACAGTATACAACTGTACTCCCCGTCATTACAGCACATTGTTTTGACCATGTCTATGTGCCTAAATGCATTGAATTGCTGCCATGTGAATGGCAGATTAGATATTGTTTGTGCTTACATAAATTTTAACAGGTATACCTAATAAAAGATTCGAGAAGTGTATAGTATATCACCAAAAATAAAAAATAAAAATCCATCAACAAACATTTTTCATCAGCATTTTCATTATTAGGCAGGGTTTGGACAAACAAATGAAGTGAGACCTGGTTCCCCACTGAAAGAGCAAGAGAACACAGAAGTGTCCCGCTGAAAGACATGTGATGAATACTATCATGAACTGGCTGGCCCGAGCGCTGTAACCGTACCTTGAACACATGTTTTTTGCTGAGGAGCTGAAAGATGGCACTCCCAGGGCCAGAGTTGACTGCTTCTAACCTTGAGCAAATATAAAACTGATTTACCGCCACTACTCCTGTTTTCCACATACGAAAAGGACACAAAAGAGACATTGAGGCAGCAGCAAATTGTTTATTTTCTTTGGAACATTCCAGCTGTTGACAGATATTCCCCTTGCTCAAAACGCCTGTAAGATTTCTCCACACATTTGACTGTTAGCTGTGTCTTTGTTTCGAGAGTTTTACTCTTAACACGTTCTCTTCGGTGAGTTGCTAGAGCTTACAGTGGTGGAAATCCTCAAAAAATCTATATTTCGCCACGGCCATGTTCACACTCCTTATGTAGTCAAGAGTTACGATATTAATAATTCTAGCCCAAAATTTTAGTTGATCTTGTTTCAAGGATAAAATTCTATGCAAGATCAGATTGTGTATGATTACTGTGATTGTTTTCCTAGTAAAGCTAAAAACTTGATATTTTACCTGCAAATTTAGCTTAGTTACAATCAGAGACATAAAGAAGTGCCTTGTATTTTTAAGACTTCAATAACTTGTTTTAAGCCTTTAAAATTATTCCATTACCAACCCAGGCTCATTGTGGATGCGTATCCAGGTCTACATTTTGGGGACAGGGAAATGCACGTCCCAATTCCACTGACATATGCAGCAAGCTACTGGGCAAACTGGTAACACTGGAAAAAGCCGTCTTTATGGAGATAAGAAGTCGTCAGTGGCATCATACCGCCCCATAGCGTTCGTTTTAAAGAGGAAATGCAGCCAGACATACCTCTGGCTACATAATTCATGCTCTTCAGAAACGTAGACAGGGGTACATGTCCACAATGAGCCTGTTTATGCAATCACACTTATATTTGTTTTTTAGTGACTAAATACATTCTGCCATGTTTTCTTGAATTAAGCTTTAGTATTTTTGAGAAGCAACAAGTCGTAATTTGAATACTGTCTATTCTTATTTGAATAAAAAGTTGTGGACTGTATTAATGTGTGTGTGATCCTGATTTAATTAATACAATAATCTGGTTTTAGATTTAAAATGCTCAAGTCAAGATGGAATATATAAGCATGATTCTTAAATGAAGAGGAATTCTCCTGTTTACTAACTCTACTTTGAGAACTTTCCACGCGAAATTCCCTTAGTCCCCTTATTAATCTGGGGTCGCCACAGCAGAATGAACCGACAACTTATCCAGCATATGTTTTTACGCAGCGGATGCCCTTCCAGCTGCAACCCATCTCTGGGAAACATCCACGCACATACACTACGGACAATTTAGCCTACCCAATTCACCTGTACTGCATGTCTTTGGACTGTGGAGGAAACAGGAGCACCCAGAGGAAACCCACGCGAACACTGGGAGCATATGTAAACTCCACACAGAAACAGCAACTGACCCAGCCAAGGCTCGAACCAACGACCATCTTGCTGTGAGGCGACAGCTCTACCTATTGCGCCACAGTGTCGCTGAAAAGCAAACCATTTAAAAAGCAATTAAAACAAGCCCGTTTTAAGATAATTCAACTACTGCTTGGAATAAGTGTTATAATACTTATTTTAAAGGAGTGGTCCAGTGTATTTTTCAACCCAGGCTCATTCTGAAAACGTACCATTATATACATTTCTGGAGCGCGCCAAATACATCCCAAGAGGTATGTTTTTTTTTGGCAGTTTTTGTTTTCGAAAATCCACCAGAGGCCACTGTGTACGCTTTTTCAGATCTCAAATTTCTCTCGTGAGTGCCATTTATGCCTGTTGTTCTCGTGCAAACCCACCAGAAGTCGCTGTCAACTGACTGCTGACTGACTTACTGACTGACCGATTAACTGACCCACTCTCCTCCTTCCCTAAACCCAACCGATAATGTTTTCAAAAGCACCAATTGACCCACCCACCCCTTTCCCTAATCCCAACCGAAAGTGTTTTCAAAAGCACCGATTGACACACCCACTGCTTTCCTTAAACCCAACCGATGGTGTTTTCAAAAGGACTGATTGACCCACCCACTGCCTTCCCTAAACCCAACCGATAATGTTTCCAAAAGCACCGATTGACCCACCCACTGCCCTCCCTAAACCCAACCAATATTGTTTTCAAAAGGACTGATTGACCCACCCACTGCCTTCCCTAAATCCAACCGAAAATGTTTTCAAAAGCACTGATTGACCCGCCCACCCACTTCAGTAAAAGAAAAGCCCTCGGGGCCGCCTGATTTTTACCACATTTTCAGATTTTACCACATCCTAACCCTGTTATTTACTTGTTTATTTTTTTTTTATTTTGCTTTTGTCTTACCTGCTTTCTGGAACCGTTCTTCGCCGGACTCGTTATCGTAGATCGGCTCCTCGTCACCAGGAAGCGTCACGCCTCTACTAGCACATGCTTTGCTGTTGTGTAAATACTGTCAGTTAGTGTAGCTGTTAGCCGTATCAGACAGAAAATGAAGAGGAAACAGCTGAATCTCATGCCTGCTCTCTAAAATAACATCTGACAAGTGTCTTTCCCATATTTTGGGGTTATAAGCATGTGTAAGTAATATGATACGTTCACATATTTTTTGCGAATTTGTTATTTAATATGTAAAACGCAAGGAAATTGGCCACATAGAGAGACACTGCAGCACTGATGTAGATTGTGTTTACAGTGGTTTAACGGATAAATATGAATTTGTAGCTAAATTGTTAACGGCGCCAAACAGCATTTCCTGTTGTTTACAACCGTGATTATTTACTACAACATACCGTTAACACTACAAACTATTCGCATTTCATTCAGAGATGTTGTTTATGTTCACAAATCTACATTACACATGAGCTAAAGTTTAAAATTCGATATCGTAGTGGACCACGCCTTTAAGACATTTATTTATTTATTTATTTATTTACTAAATCCTATAGGTAAGTATTCTTATTTAATTTGCACTGATAGATAATTGGACTTGTTTCTACTATGTACCTTGATAAATTATTCATTTATTTCTCGTATTTAGGTGGATATTTTTTGCAGTGTATGAAAGTTTCAGAAAGGTGTGCAGATCTATTTTTAAAAATGGCTGAGATTTTCACTTTCACTCGCTCAGGCTTTTCAAACTCCCGCTTGGCACTGAGCTCTTGTCAAACAAAATGCCACAGTAACTAGATCGTCGCACACACGAGTCCTGTTACAACTCCATTAATGACACCAGATGACCCACGTGCTGCTCTCCAGAGAAAATAACAAAGAAACTCCAGCAAAACTCTGTCTGCATGATGTCATTGCAAGACTAAACCTGACTTGTCGACGGTGTGCTCTGGCTCTGCCATGTGAGCTGTATTCTTACAGTCAGCTTTTGCATTGTAATTCTTCGAGTCTAAGACACTCAGTTGAGTTCTGAGAATTCAGGCTATTTTGGCAGCGAACATGGCGCCGTAAAACTGATCCATATTGGAATGGACTTGTCACTCAGCAATTCCAGGAGGCAATAAAGAACTGCGCAGGTCCCAGAAGGCAATATTTCAGTCAGTGGCGCTCTCTGGAAAGGAGGACAGGGATTTATCCGGCGGGGAGCGGAGGTCAGAATTAATCTCCGCCTCTTTTGAACCCCTGCCTGTAAATGACTTGCGTCTATTTGACGGAGATGGATTTAGGAGTTATTAGAGTGTTTTGGGAGGTGGCTAAGATGTTTTAGGAAGTTAATGTGTTGCTAAGTTGTTTTAGCTGGTTACTATGGGGTTATTAAAGTTTCTGGAGTGTTTCACCGGTGTCTTTTTAGTAGCATGCCTTTGGTAGACTTTCGCTGATCGATGCTGTGCACAACAAGACCTGAGACACGTTTTAAGTGATAGTTCACACAAAAATGAATATTTACTCACCCTCAAGTGGTTTCAAACCTGTATAAGCTGTAGAAAGCTGACTAACCATTGACTTCCATTGTGGAAAAATTAAATACTATGAAAGTCAAGGGTTACAGATTTCCAACATTCTTTTTTTTTTAAAGGATATGCTGGTTGGCTGTGTTAGACATCAATCTTTCAGGAAGGGGACTGACATTGGATGACTTAATTGAGAAGAACTCCGATTGTGGGATTAGTCCAGTAGGATTCTATATAAGAGAAACGCCACATCAGTTTTGGGATTGTTTTTTTATGTGTGTGTTTCTTCCCCTTTTTGCTTTGTTCTGCCGTTGTTTGTTTAACTTTTGTTAGTGTGCATTGTTTGCCAACTAATATCGAAATATAGTATAAATGGCAACAATAATTACAACAGTTGTTTTCTTTTTGTTCCCCCTCGACCATTAAAAAGTAATGAAGGGATGTAACACTTCCAAACAGGTTTGGATTAAGCAAAAGCTGAGTAAATGAATACAGATTTGTCAGTTTTGGGTAAACTATCCCTTTAAAAATTTAAATCTAATTTGATTTCACGCATAGTTAAACATTTTACATCTGTACATTACTCACTGTTGATGGCCCAACCAGAATCCTGACTTAAACCTTATTAAGCATCTCTGGAGAGACCTAAAAATCACCATCATTTACTATCTAACCTGGCAGAGGATTCATAAATCCAGGTGTGAAGAACTTGTTGGATCGTGTTTGCCAGGAAAATCTAAAGTTTTTCACTGAACCACCACTTGTGTTATCATGCATTTACACCAGGTGCAAAATAGAAAAATGCAATCGTGAGTCATAAATGTCAGTTATGGCTAATTGTATGTGATAATCTTACATACACCAAGCCACATTTATTAACATGGAACAAAATCAGTTCTCTGTTAGGAATGCTTTGCCTCATTTGAGATGGAGGAAAGCAAATACATAAAATGACAAGCAAATATCACATTGCTGAAATAAGGTGAGAAAGAAAGAGCTGAGACAAACAGGGAGAAACCGGGGCCACGGAGGAAAAACATGAAGAAACAGTTCACGGGGCCAGCTGGAGGTGGCGGGCTGGCCCCTGCTGGGGCCTGTTCCCATACACTGTGTTAATTTGTCTGTTTGACAGACTCAGCGGACAGCCTGCTGGAAGTCTGCCCAAACTGCTCAACTATTTCCTGAATGGGACTCCCTCCTGGCCCCTTCACCTCCTCCTCCTCCCCCCACCCTCTCTCTCTCTCTCTCTCTCTCTCTCTTTCTCTCTCTGTAGATCTTTTTCTGATCTAACTTGCCTCTTGGACCAATGTGATACCTTATGTAATGTTTAAGTAACGGTGACTTCATGATTACATTCTACTAATTAGCAATCTGTACATTTTTTTGGTAACATTTTCATTTAAGGTGTTGTAGTTACACGTGTTCCAAGCAGTTACTATAGTAATTACAGTGAACTATGCATAATTACATGTAACTAACCCCTACATGTACATATATATACACCTAACTCACTAACTATGTAGTAAGTAAATTAATATTACTCAGTAGTTAAATGAATACTTACACTGTAACTACGCCATCTTAAAATAAAGCGTAATAATTTTTTTCAAGTAATATGACAACTGTAGGGGCGACACGGAGGTTCAGTGGTTAGCACTGTCACCTCACAGCAAGAAGGTCACTGGTTTGGTCCCGGCTGGGTCAGTTGGCGTTTCTGTGTGGAGTTTGCATGTTCTCCCTGTGTTTGCGTGGATTCCCTAAATTGAATATACTAAATTGGCCTAAGTGTATATGTGTGAATGAGTGTCTATTAATGTTTCCCAGTACTGAGTTGCAGCTGAAAGGGCATCCGCTGTGTAAAACGTAAGCTGGATAAGTTGGCGATTCATTCCGCTGTGGCTACCCTTGATGAATAAAGGGACTAATCCAAAGGAAATGAAATGAAATAAAATAGCCATTGTATTGCAAGCTTTCTCTTACATACACCCAAACACACGCACGCACACACACACACACACACACACACACACACACACGTCTAGTTATCAAGTTCTTCCAACAAGCATCACATCATTTGTTACTACTCTGTAGCTCAAACAATAATCATTTCCCAAACCCTAAAGGTGTGGTCACATTACAGTAGTTTCACTTCTGCCAAAATGTTAAAGCCAAACATTTTGGGGTCAGTTACTTGTTGTCGATAGTATGGCAATGAACAAAGCACTGCACACAAAGGCTGCTTTCAGACTCAGCAGATTTTTGCTAGTCAACAAGGCAAACCAAAGCTATTGGAAACGCAAATATAATAATAAGGACTACAGCTGCAAGCAGCGATGAAAGGGACCTCGCACCCACCTGCAAATGACTAAAACTGCAATTTTTTTAATAAGGAAGTTACAAATATCCGACTTCCTCTTCGCTTTCGGATTTCACTCCCAAGACTTTTTGTTGGTATTGGATTGTTTGATATGTGTGCCAATTTTCGTACATGTGCGTGAAACGTAGCTAGAGGGCCAGCCTTTCAAACGGGCAAGGGTGGCGCTGTCGAGTCATTTTGCCACACCCACCTCCAAGACCTATATCAAACATACATTTTCGAAACCGTGAGTTTTCGAGCATGTTTAGACCCTCAAAAATGCTATTAATTCTAGAGAAGACGAGGAAGAGGAAGAAGAAACTGAGCAATTCCAATTGCACCTACGCACCACTGGTTCTCGGTCTCTAAGAACATTTTTCCTAACATAAAAATCAGTTATTAGAAATGAGTTATTAAAACTATTATGTTTAGAAATGTGTTGAAAAAAAATCTTCTCTCCGTTAAACAGAAATTGGGGGAAAAATATACAGGAGGGCTAATTATTCAGGAGGAATAATAATTTAGGAGGGCTAATAATTCAGGAAGGCTAATAATTCTGAATTCAACTGTATAGCAGCTCATTATACAAGTGAGTCAATGTCATTCACTAACTAGGGAACTAGGCAACCATTAGTGGGAAAACTACCAATGCAACAAGGAGAGATTAATTCACTGATGGTGTGAATGAGGCTTTAAATAGCTCTCAGAAGGTCGGTGTCATTTTAGACAGCATTTTAGGGAAGTGATCATGATGTTTTCGCTGGTCAAGCATATTTTCTTTCTGCAGGCACCCATGGGAAATGTCACAACCCCTTAAGGATGACCAATAATACGTGTTCAAAGCAACAGTGACCAATCAGCACCAAATCTCATGTTCCTGCTGGACATTCCAGCAGGCCACAACCCTACCAACCCCCAAATGTGTAATGTACAGTTCCATAAAATCTCTTAAGACATGCCAGTTCACATTTCAGGCACTTTGGTCATTTAGAAGAGCATTGTGCTTGGTTTGGTTTGATTAGTCGGTGCACTTTGCGTTGAATAACACAATGAATAATTCTTGTGGCAATGAGTCTGTGAGGTAATAAAGGGTCAGGGGAGTATTTGGGGGTCCCAACATCTGTCATCTCTTAGTGACTACGGAATTAGAAATATTACATGGAACTTTATAGAGCAGAAGGAAATTAATTGGCGACACAGATACTGCAATTGCGGTCCCTGGTGTCTGGTGTAATGCCTTTGGAACGCCCTACTGCACATATTCATATAATACTAGCCCAATGGACATTATGAAGTGTCTTTTCCCCCCCACGGGAGCGACTCATTGCTTAATGACTACAGGATTGACGGTGTGTCTAGGTGGAGCCACAGGGGTCATCTAATGAAGCCCGGCTGACCACCAGATGCCAATTAAAACTTCTTAAAATTATACTCCAACTGACACAGCTCTGTAAATACCCAGACTGCACTGCATGGTAACAGTTTGTGATTAGAGCTCAGTTTATAATTTTAGCACTTGCGGTATTATGGTTTTTCCGTGGCTAATGCAGGATTACAGAGGTTAAATAAAGGTGAATATGGTTGGGAATGGTGCCCGGTGCGTTTTTTTACAAGACGGGATGGGTCTTAATGAGTGATGTTTGACCCATTCTGCTGATGTTTGATGTGATGTTTCCCAGTGTATTACATCCTTCACAACACATCACCGCTGAGTTTTCTGAAGTCAGCAGTTCAAGCTTGGAGGAAAGCAGCATGCCAACTTTCAGTTCTTATTATTCATTGTAAATAATGAGATAAGTAACAAGACTGTGCCACAAAAAGAATAGGTCTTAAGTGATTTTCCTTACTGACTGGAAAAAAATATATATCTTAAAGGGATAGTTTACACCCAAATGAAAATGTACTCATCATCAAGGGGTTCTAAACATTTATGAGTTTATTTCTTCTGTTATTGAACACAAAAGAAGATATTTTAAAGAGATGAAAACGTGTGAGCATAGTGAAATACTATGTCAATCAATGCTTACAGGTTTTTAATAGGGGTGTGTGAGCAACCTAGCTTTCGTATGTGGTCTCTTGCGGGTAGGCCCACGTGGTTTGTGCTACAGTATGCACTGGTCTGAATGGAGTAAGAGCGCAAAGTTATGTTTTGTTAAATAAGTCACATATAAAATTTACGTTTCAAAACCGCCCAAGTTTTGTCAAGCCGCCAATGACATTTTTTACCCGCACAATCACATTTAAAACCGGCAAATAGTTTTTTTTCAACTGCCCAATTTGGCAACACTGAGCGCAGGAGCATCCACACAAGCTATATTTACCAATCGCGGATCAATAAGTGATGGCACAACAGTCACAGAGCTTTGACGCCGGTGTCTAGCAGATAAAAGGAAATCCTTATGATGGTGAAAATGATGATTTCTTCTTCCTGTTTTATGGTGATCGACAACAAACGTTTGGGTGCGTTACTGCCATCTCTCGCTCTGGTCAGTGATGTCTCCAACTAATTAGGCTAACATGAGAAATTAGTTTGATGGAAAGATGACTGAGGGAGAGGAGTTATATAGTTTACTGTAGTAAAGACCAAAGTTTACTATGGTAATTACTATTAGTTTAAGATAGCTACTAATGATACATGATGTAGTGTAAGTCATAAATGAAGAATTGTAAATATATAGATTGACTTGGATTTAAGCTGCTTCGATTTAAAAGTTAAAATTGCAAAAATCAATAAGCATATCAGGAGATCCGAGATCAGGTAGGTCTCGAGAACTCCCCATTTAGAAAAGGGAGGAAAAGGAGGAGATGGGGTGGAAGGGGGGATTCTTCCAAACGAAGATAGAGCAGTAGGAAGAAAATGATCCATTTATAGTAAACTAGGATCACTCTGATTGGATTATTACTGATTACAGATGAGCGGCCGGTCATGCTCAATCACATCACGTGCTCCTCTCGAAATTAGTTTATGAAACTTCACTTAAAACATACCATTACCTGCCTAAAAGAAATACTTGAGCAATAGTGTCATCCTTCCTCCAGCATGCAAAAGTAACTCCAATATTGATTCAGGATTTTAACAAGTTTTGATTCAGCATTTGTTTTCGCTGCTGTTACTCTCTTGTGTGCACATAAACACTGCACGCAAACCTTCTGCATGAACGGGTGTGCAGATGAACAAATCTACATTTGCTGACAGACAGTTTGGGCTACTTATCAGAATTATGGGAATTGTCGGCCTGACAAATTTGAAGTGGATGAACATTTTTTTGTCTTCTGCCTCACCCAGAATATAAAAATACATATAAATACATTTAGATCATTTACTTTAATCATTACTATTGGAATGTGAAGAGACTTTCATCCAGCACAACGTAAAATGTTTCTGAAGACAATCACCTACCGCACCTTTAAGCTGAATACTAGTATCTTTAAAATATCTATTAAAATATTATGGACTGTCATCATGGCAAAGGTAAAAGAAATTAGTTATTAAAATTAGAGAATTAGGGAAAATTAGAGTTATTAAAACCATTATGTTTAGAAAAAGATTGGGGAAAAATATACAGGTGGGCCAATAATTCAGGAGAGCTAATAATTCTGACTTCAACTGTACATAGTAATTAAAAATTAAAAGTACAGTGTTGGATAATTTGTTTATACTATTAGTTGTTGTATTTCCACAGCTACAATACCACAACAAGTATTTTAGTATTTTTTTCCTTCTGAATGTATGGAGTTTGAAACCTTTGGCTTTATGAACTATAGTCTGTTGGTGCTTGGGACTAAAGTTGTTTCCAAAACTATTGGCAGGTAAAGTTGCGGGACTCATTTTGTCCCACGTCTCAAGAATCAGTTTGCTGTTTCTGCTTGCTAGGCTTGTCACGTGTGTAGTTTTCTCTATTTCACACAGCCATCTCTGTTTATGACCCCCTGTCAGCACAAGCAACTGTCTGCTTTCAAGCGTTCACACACCAAAATAATTCCACACACACACACACACACACCCACAAAGATCAGCACTGTCAAACACACACATCTCCTGAACGGTGAGCAGTTGGACGTCTGTGTCAGCTGAGGTTAGCAGAGAGCCCGAGGCAAGATGGCATAGTGAAACACAGATGCACGGTGAGATGTTGACATACACATACAAACACACACGCGCGCACACGCACCAGTTGAACGGCAGGTGTTTTCAATAGGTTTGGTCAAGGATGCAGCTGAAAACAATGGCATCCCGGCTACCAACCTTAGACTATAGAAAGGTTTCTGTAACATTCCCTTTAAGTTATATAGTTTCAATAATCAACATTCAATGTACTATATGCACTATAAGCTAGTGTTTTTCAGCCAATGGTAAACTTCCAGGGATAGGTTAATGTGATTAATGTAATTCATAAGGTTAATGTAATTTATAAGGTCTCTTTTATTGCATCGATGTTGTAATGTAATTAAAACACAATCAATTAGACTTAAGCATTTATTAAGTTGTTCAAGCGTTAAACGAGGTGAAACAGAGTAAATGCTAGCACCATCAGTACCAGCAGGCTAACGCAGAAACTCTATTGAAAATACTGGAGTAAGGTATATTTTCATATTTTAAATACATGGCGGGAGAAAATGGAATTGAATGCAGTGGTTCTTGTCCGGTTTGCGACCCACTTTATATCGGATATCTAAAAGGCAGTAATAATTGCTGATTTTTAAAGAAATCAGATCTTAAAGGGCCACGAAACCCCCGTCTCAGCAGAGTGTTTTCACACTTCTAGTTTGAATAAGTCTGGAAAGTGGGTGTGTCGAGCTCTGTTTAGGTGGGAGTGTTGGGGGAGGGAAAGAGGGAAGGTTTTGCATAAAAATGGAAGTTTCAGTATGTGCACGCACTGAGTTTCACAGAGGCAACACAACACACAGATGCAAGGGAGAATGATACTGACTATGTTTACATGGACACAAGTAATCGAATTATTTGCTAAATGATTAATTTGTCGACTTTAACTGCAGTTTGGCACTTTCACTTAATTCAGGAACATTTCATGCATGCCCCCGTGACAAACGAGATATTAGATGCGAGGAACTGCTGGAAGAGTGTAGTTTTAATGGAATGTTTGATACCGCACGGCGAATAGAAGAAAAAAAACCTCAGCATTTCTCTGTAACTTAGATGCACTCAGTAGGTAGCGCCAGAAAGCCGTGTGTGTATGGACCAGGCAGGTCCAAACTCGGTCCTGGAGGGCCTACTTTGGGAAACAAAGTTTTGTTCCCACCCCAATCAGGCACACCTGGGCTAGCTAATCAAGCTCTTACTAGACTTTCTAGAAACATCCTTGCAGGTATGTTGAGGCAAGTTGGAGCTAAAATCTGCAGGACAATGGCCCTCCAGGACCGAGTTTGGACACCCTTGGTATAGTCAAAAGCTCAATTTTAGCATACCCAATTCACCTGTACCACAAGTCTTTAGACTTGTGGGGGAAACCGGTGCGACCAGAGGAAACCCACACGAACCCACGCTAAGGCTCGAACCAGTGACCTTCTTGCTGTGAGGCGAACATGCTACCCACTGCACCACTGCGTCACCCTTTTAATGCAAATTAAATACCATTATTTTGAGTGATTTTATTAAATATTATTTTGTTTTTGTCATTTTTCATATACAATTTAAGTATTTTAAATTCAATTTGTATTACTTTGAAATGTGTAGTAATGAATTTCAATGGTTTTATTATTTATCTGATATTTACATTTAAAAATAACCATTGTATTAGAACAGGGCTATTCAATTACTTTGTCATGGGGGCCAGTTCATGAAAAGCATCCCAAATGAGGGGCCGGAGAGATATGACTTGCAATATGAGTGATGACACAACAGCATATAAGAACCCATATGTTGCATTTTTGCTCCTTAAGACACCCATGTTGGCTTTTTCTATATTAAAATGTTAATATCTTGTATTTTAAAACTACATAACATCACCGCATTGTACATGATAGGCTTTTTTTTTTTTTTTACAAACATTCAAATGTTGTATTTCAGAGCACAACAAAAGCAGTGCAATTCTTATGTTGGTGTCTTCTACATTCAGACACATTCATATGTTATGTTTTGAACTGCATAACAATTAGGCATGCAACAATTATAGATTGTGGTTGTACAATTATAGTCTGAAGAATAATCATGGTTTCACGGTTATCGCTTCTGATGTAAATTTAAGCTTTATATTAGCTAATAAGCTATTTAGATTAACTGTTGTTATCATCTGCGTTCATACATACATACTCATTTAAATAATAATTTGTCTAACATTTTTTTTTGTTTACATTGCACTGAAAGCCATGCACAACTCTTACCGCTACAGCCCGAAATGTTTTCTACTGGGTGCGCCCGGAAAGCCGCGAGCGCGCCCATATTAGCATATACTCTTACATTACGAATACATCTTACATCTTACATTGAGAATGGCCCGCTGCTATAGTTAATCCAGTGTGCGTGCGTATTAGCTTCGGTGGACAAGCTCGGAATTTTAAACTAGCGCACAATTGGCAACTTAACTTTGTTTAACTTCAGCAGTTTCGTTCCATGCAACAGAAATGCGGCTTAGAGAAGCCTTTACGATTAACTAACCATGACCAATTAAAGCGCAGTTAATAGTGAAATCGGCTAATCGTTGCATCCCTAATAACGATATCAGTGCATTGTACAAAGGCCTTTTCTACAAACATATTCAAATTTTTTCGGCTGCCCGCACCACTCGCTTATGGGGACTCATGCTCTGCGCAGCCTTCAACTGCAGCTCGTGCTGTATCGAACAGATGCATGTCCCTTCAGAACCATAGCGGCCGTTTTCGACTGAAAAAAACTATTTTTGATGTCTTGGTCACACTATTTGGAGGGTCGGAGCAAATTGCCCCGGGGGCACTTGGCCAATTGAATAGTCCTGTATTAGAACAACAACAGTTCAGTAATGCATTTAACATGAGCGGAAAAAAAGGTTGTTTCCTGTGCTTGTTTCTATGTTTTGTCTTTTTATAGCCCATGAGGGGTAACCAATATGAGTAATACATATTAGTAACCGAGACATAGTCTTTTTAGCTGTGCACCAACTAAACCTGGCAGGCAGGGACAATTGTCACCCAATAAACTTTGGATATGAGTGTGTGTGTTCTTGTATTAAATTAATTAAATGCCAGAATGAACTGGGATTCAGCAGTATGTTAACTTACCTGAACTCATTTGAAAGGGCCCAGGGCTGCTTTACACTAAACGCTTCCTCTTCACACAATGTACCATTCAGATCCCCACCTACACCCATACAAACACTGACCTCATATCCAGGTCAGCCCGATACCTGACTCCGGTTTCATTCTGCCGCTTGTCACATCAAAAAGACACTGAGTGAAAAGAAAGAATATCCGTCCTTTAGAGATGTCAACATCAAAATACAGAGAAAAGACACGATCGAGCATCAATAGCCTTTCGTCATTTTGATGGCCTTGTTCAGACTCTCAATTTTTGTGTCTGACTGGAATCTGATTGTATTTTGCAAACATATATTGTATTTTGACTTGTATTTCAATGCAGACAATATAACAGCATATTATTTAGTGTGTTGCTATATACACATATATATATATATATATATATATATATATATATATATATATATATATATATCTATATATATATATATATATTTTTTTTTTTTTTTTTTTTTTAGTTTATTTATTTATTTTTATATATATATATAAATAAACACAAATTCCAACTTTGGTTCCTGCAACACATTTCAAAAAAGGTTGGGACAGTTAAGCATTTACCACTTTGTAATGTTGCCATTCCTTACTTAAAAGACACTTAGCGACTGATGACACCAAGCGATGACGTAATTCAGGTGTAATGTTGTCCCAATCTTCTTGCAAACAAGTCTTAAGGTGGGCAACAGTATAAGCTCTTCATTGTCGCATTTTGCGCTTCAAAATGCTCCACACATTCTCTATTGAAGACAGGTTGAGACTTCAGGCATGCCAGTCAAGTACCTGTATCCACACAGTGTCCATTTCTCCCAAGAAATACCTTAAATACTGATTCATCTGACCACAGTACACGTTTCCATTCTGTAATGATCCATCCCAGATCACTCCGAGCCCAGAGAAGTCGACGGCCCTTCTGGACACTGTTAACGTATGGCTTTCATTTTGGCACAGTACAGTTTTCCCTGGCATTTGTGGATGGAACTACGTATTGTGGTACTTCACAAAGGTTTCCCAAAGTAGTCCTGAGCCCATGAGGTGATATCATTTATAGATGAATGAGGATTCTTGGTGCAGTGCTGCCTGAGGGATTGCAGATCATGGTTGTACAGCTTAGGTTTGTACCCTTCTCCTTTACGCATTGAAATTCCTCCAGATTTCTTCAATCTTTTAATGATGTTCTGCGCTGTTGATGATGAACTATTGAAATGTCTTCTTAACTTTCTTTGTGGAGCATTGTTTTTAAACATTTCAATAATTTTCTCACATATGTGTTGGCAAACTGGTGGTCCTCAGCCCATCTTTGCTCCTAAAGGACTAGACCTTTCTTAAATGCTGCTTTTTTGCCAAATCATAATTACAATCACCTGTTGACATAACCTGTTTCAAATCACATCATTATTTAAACAATTGACCTGTTACCTGAACCTTTTTTTTGAGCGAGATGGTAATGGTCTAATACAATGATTTATGCTAAGCTAAAAGTGCTACTGCCAGACATGGAGATCGGCTGAATGGATTTAAAAGTGGCTAAACTCAACTGTTTACCTCTAGAATGACTTGTAAAATGAACCTACAGTATCTCTAAAAACAAGAGTCGAGTGCTCCTTTAACATTTAATCTCCCCAAAAGGTGATCTGCTTTCGATCACTCTTCAGAACACTTCTAAATGAGCACATTTATCTAGTGTGCAGTGAATTGCAATGCAGCTGTTGACGTTTCTATTTCTCCTTCCACACAATCAAATCCACGAGGGATACTCTGTCAAAGGGCGTCAATAGAATGAACTACGAGTGAGTGTGTAAGTTCTTGTTTTACACTCTGCTTAAATTAAGGTACTAAGTGCAGTTGGTCAACACTTGACCTTTATTTCCTCGCGGACCTAAAGGTTGGCTTGGAATTAGATGAGGGGATTGGTGTCCCGGGTTGGATTTGGAGTACGAGTGGTTTTGGCAGAAAGCAAAGGCCTAAAACATGTGGAGCTCTGCTTAATTCTCAGCTATTTCAGGCTGGGGTCAACTGTTAATGAGCTCCACTCTCACTGCAGACTTTCTGCCCACAGGAATAGCGTTGATTGAGCGAGAAAAAGAGAGAGAGAAAAGAAACTCAGCAAAGACAGCCTCTGTTTTTGCTATAAACTTCTCAAGGTCGCATTCAATCCGCGTTTCATGCCAAAAACAGAATTCTAAGCTAGCAACACACGTTTACATTGAGGCTAACGGCGTTTAGCATATTAAGGACGACCGTAGAAAGCCAAACACTGCTGGGTTTTGTCGTGAGGTTGAAAGGAATACTGGAAGTGGGTTTTAATCTTGCATCCAATCTGTCCAGTTTAACAAGAAAACAGCCCCAGTATATTTTCTTTGGCCACTCTTTTTTTTCTCGACTCCAGCAAGCGGGGTAGGCTAATGGAGCCAAGAGGAAAATATCTGGGACAGACGCTTCTATGGGCAATTAACTATGACTTAACATTTATACAACTCAGCCATTCTGAGAGATGCCTGCTGCGATAGGGCGGACAACCTGTGTGTGTGTGCGTGTGTGTGTTTGGCTTCTGTCACGTCGGCCAGAGTCAGTGAATGTAATGACAGCTTCGGTTGGGCCCCATTTAGAGTAAGCGTAGACATTTGTATATTTCTTCCTGTTGTCCTTGGGGTTCCTAATGAGACTGCTTATTGTTGGTAGTAGAGGAATGTCTCTGAATTGGTAATTGTTTTCTTAAGGGAGAGAGAGAGAAACTAAAGCAAGCAACAGGCTGCTGCTGGTAATGAACGTGAATGCATGATGGAGCCGAAGAATTTTTTTTAAGTATTTCTTGTCAACAATATTCAAGTGAAAACAAACAACAATAAAATAAAATAAAAAAATAAAGATATTATTAATCAATGAGATAAAAAACAATAATAAAAATAATAAAAACATCAATCGCAAAATACGGAATTTTACAGTGTATGCAGAATGGAACACTGTATATCAAGGCTTCCTTACACGTTCAATGTGATATCCATAATAAATATGCAGAATTTCATGCAAATAACTACAACAGTACAACAAAGACATCTTAAAGGATAATCACAGAAATTAGTCTATAATATTACTGATAATACAGGTCACTTTAGTGAACTTGGAACAAAAAATTATTTTTGTAGAAGTATCATTTTGTCTTAAAGGGCACCTATTATGCAAAAATCACTTTTATAAGGGGTTTAAACACAGTTGTTTGGCAACAATTTGAGAATATATCCATTATTTAATTAATTATATTTTTATAATAACACATAAAAACAGTCATGGTTTGATTGACATTCTCCATTTGTACATGCCATCAGAGGGGGAAAGCCCCACCCATTAGTGACATAATTAGCATAAACAGTCCTAAGTGAGAAGCAGCCATCTGACATTAGAGTTTTCACTGTACCTGCTGAAGATAATGTCAGATAATAAAGATAGTGCTGATGCATAAGCGTTTGTAGCTCCGCCCTTTTTTGAAAAAAAGCACAATCTCATTTGAAAAACGGCACCATTTGGATCAAAGCCTGAAAGGGGCAGTTTCAAATAGTTATAAAACATTATTTGTGAGGTATTTTGAACTGAAACTTTACAGTACACACTCTAGGTCCATCAGATACTTATTATACATCTTGTAAAAAGGGGCGTAATAGGTCCCCTATAAATATCAATAATCAATATTGAATCAGATTTTGTGTCAACACATAGCTCAATACTTCAACACCTAATGTAAAGTTCAACACTTCAACACAGCCAGTTCTTTAAATTAGCATGCACGATAAGTAGAAGATGGTGTTTACCAGAGATAACATCTTGTGATATTAGAATACAAGGAATATTTAATTACCTCACTCGGGTGCTCTTTGAGAGCTTTTCCATTTCAGGGGCCAAAACAAACAGCCTTAGGCGTCATCTCTCCTGGGTTGTGACATGAAGTGATGGTGCTGAAACTGGGAGATTGCAAGCAACATCAAGATGAGTAAAGTTTCCAGATGATCGATTCTCCTCAGCCGCAGCCGGACTCTTAGCAGGGATTAAAGGATGTCATTGAAGCCTTCTGTCCTGTCTGAAACTGATACCAGGATTTAATCTACAGTCTCAGAAAATGATGACCGTGATGGAAAAACTAAAGCTAGATTTCCTTCTTCTGCCTTATCTAATTAGATTCATTTGACTTTAGGATCTGCGAGCAATCTTTTTACACTGATAATACTGACACATTATGCTTCTTTCATCTTTTCTATGGGAAAAAAAAGACATCTTAAGTGTCAAGAAGCGTGTAGCGGTGGCCATTCCCATGAGTGTCAAAAATCCATACGTGTCAAAGTTAAAACACAATTGCTAGATATATTTTTTCATAAATTGAGAAGGCCATAGACAGGATTCATTGTATGAGAGAGCATCATTATTCTCTAAACAATAGGAACATACCATTCCAGCAGACACAAGATGTCAACATGATGTCAGATTGACATTGTACCTTATAGTAGTGGGGACGATACAGTGATGTAAATAGTGCATTTTACACATTTGAGTTCTGATATTATTGGGCTAGTTTTGATTGGCCATTTGACTGGTTTCATTGGTGAAAGCCTGGCAACCCTGATCTTATTGTCAATATGGTCAAAAAAAAAATGCAAGGGAAAATCTTATCATGTAACACTCAGTCAAACCCTGCATCAAAACCTATATATTTTGTGTATTATTTTAAAGTCTGATTGGCTACCAATAATACTATTTGAAAATATATATATATAAACACGTTTTGATCACAACAGAGCAAGGAAATTTTCACAGTATGTCTGATAATATTTTTTCTTCAGCAGAAAGTCTTATTTATTTTATTTCGGCTAGAATAAAAGCAGTTTTTAATTTAAAAAAATAATCATTTTAAAGTCAACATTATAAGCCCCCTTAAGCAATTTTTTTTCTTCGATTGTCTGCAAAACAAACCATCATTATACAATGTTCTAATTAACCTAGTTAAGCCTTTAAATGTCACTTTAAGCTGAATACTATCTTGAAAAATATCTAGTCAAATATTATGTAAAACAAAAGAAATCAGTTATTAGCTATTAAAACTATTATGTTTAGAAATGTGTTGAAAAAATATTCAGGAGGGCTAATAATTCTGACTTCAACTGTGTAACACATTTACGTTTTGGAATGACGTTAATGATCCAGATATGTGTTTAGGATTTTTAATTTATAGTATTGGTATGAGATCTCACTGGTCTGTAAACTGTCAATCAAATGTACAAAGACTTTGCACATGTTTTCCCTTCTTTAATGTTCAAATTGAACATTTTATTGTGTGTCTGAAGTTGTAAATGAGATAAAGATTCACACAAACATGGTATGTTTAAAAAAAATATTTCTTCCTACTTCAAATTGCTATTATTATCGTCTAATTACCAACAAATGCAATTTCGAGTGACACGTTCATCCGCAAAATTGTATTAACCTGAAAGAAAAAAGCACTATACTTCTACCAGCGGTTAATATAAAGAATGTATGATGTTTTCCCAGTAGACGAGTGAACAACAAAAAAAAGAAGTAGACATACAATCTATGGCATGCTCATTCGTTGAGCTTCGTGGCCTGCCATTTGATATAACACAAAAGAGAGAAACCAGTCAGTCAAGCTCTTTTGTGATGTTTTGACAAATCGTAACGTTTCATTCATTAACACCCCACATATTTCTGCACGAAAAGGCATTTTGCTATCAATAAACCCCTGACAGAAGTTCAAAAACACCAAGTAGTCAACTTTTATACCCATGTTCACAAAATCTGTGTGAAAAAAGCTTCCTTTTTGTGGCCCAAAGCAATTCCAAGAACTGCCAAGAAAGTTTTTTCTTTCTTTCTTTCTCACAGATTCCCTCTCTACCAATGCAAATGTCTTTTTTTTTTCTCAAACTCTACACAATCCAAGTACGAGACGTAAGGCTGCCCGTGATCAAAAGCTCTACAGTTGTTGTAATGAGGTCCCGTCAAAAAAAAGGTTGTAACAAGAGGGCCTAAAAGAGCAAATCCATGCCTATTCTTCCCAATCCCATTGTGCGAGAGTGTTCTGGGCACAGCCGTCTGGCCTCTCCAAACCGACGGGCCGATGAAAGAAGAACTGGATTCTCACAGGCCGTCCCGACAAGAGCAGGTGTGCCTCAGATTCCCTTACAGGCCTCCCCAAGCGCTCACCACCTGCCCCGGCTCACCTTCACCACCCGAGTGCACCGCTTTATCAGCCAGATCTAGCACTGGAGGAACTTTTTCGAGGTTTCATCTTGTTTTCAGATGGAAACTCGGCATCCGCCGCTTGTAATTCAGACCCTTCGGGGATTGATCCCGAGCATCCGTATTCTTGGAGCTGTGGTAGATTTCATTGCATGATGTCTGGAGCTCCTTTCTTTTCTGTTGTTTCTATCAAGTTCGTGACATTATGAATGGACAATGACGCTCCATAAAAGGGCCGATCATGTTGCCTGTAAAACGGCGAGGTTTCTTTGCTTTGAGGCTTGTCATCTGATCTCTTCCTGAAAATGGAGATTGAGAAAGGAAAAGGCGGAGATCGTGCTTGTTGTTTGGCGATTTTTAAAGAACAACAATCCGCTTTTTTTGTTGTTTGTTTTACTCTTGTATTGTTCGTGTTTGTTCTCGGCGATACCTGTGTAAGCTGGAGGAATGAGTTCATGTATAGTAGAGTCGTGGTTGGTATTTTGTGGGTTTCTGTTAAAATAAGAATAGATGTAGGCATTGCATTCAAGACAGATTTCCTAACCCTAATATAATAAATAAAAAGGTTAAACTAAACCCAAATCTGGCATGTGCAAAGGTGATTAAGAATTAATTAGGAAATAAAACATTATACTGTACTATGTGCTTTATTTGCTGATTTTTTGTTTAAGTAATACTACAGTATGAGTGAAATCATAACTTTGACCACAAAACTCTGATTCAGCGCAATCTAATGAACATAAGTCATGTTTAACAATGCAAGGACAATTTTCACAATACGTTTGTTTATATATATTAAGGATGCATCGAATATTCGGCCACCAAAAATAGCCCAAAAGTGCATTTTCGGAAGTTCAGTTTAGTTCAGTTCAGTGTGGGAAACTCAATTCATCAATTGGTTCAAAACTTCACCAATTGATGAAAGTGAAGGAAAAAACCTTGAGAGAAACCAGGCTCAATTGTTTGAACCATTGGATGCACATGGTACTCCAGAATGGTTGAGTAGTCCTTGGCAGTGACGCTCCCTTCAAGCACACATGGGGCCTAGGGAGTATCATGATATCCCAGCCTAATCCATCACTGATCCACCCCTATACTTCACTCTGGGTATGCAACAGTCTGTTTGGTACACTTCCTTGTGGCTTCTCCACACCGTAACTCTCCCAAATGTGGGAAAGTCAGTGGACTCATTAGAGAATAATACATGTCTCACGTTGTCCACATTCCAAGATTTTTACTGCTGGCACCATTTAAACCAAAGGTTTGACTATAGCAACCCGGTCATGTACATCGACTCCCGACGAACAGTTTTGATGGAAACAATTGTTTTTGTGTACATTTTATTCTGCAGTTAGTTGGGCAGCTGTGGTTTATCTTTTTTGGAGACAATCCGAGTTAGCACCCGGACATCCCTTTCAAACAGCTTCCTCTTTCATCCACAGTTACTCCTGTTGGATGTGATTTGTCTTTCTTGGGTGTTCGTCCTTCTTGGATCCCGTGGCTCTTGATACATGACAAAGACTTGCTGTCTTGGTCAGAGAAGCACCAGCGAGATGATCAACAACACTTTGTTCTCTTTTGAACTCTGATATGTCACTCATAATGTTGTGTGCATTGCGATATTTTAAGCAAAACTGTGCTATTACTCTGCTAATTAAACATTCACACTACACATTTATTGGTGGAATGGCCACCAGGCTGCTTGATTTTAGCCATGAAACCAACACTAAACTGGCCAGTGTTTCAATTTCATTGTCCAACCCCTGTATATATAGTATATATAAATCAGTATAGAATATTTGTCAGAGTTAATATATTCTGCACATTTCCGTAATATGTCTTCATGGCATCTTAGCAAGAGAAAACTGCACTGTATAGACATTATACAATATGGCAAAAATACAAGTAGTTTGATATCAAGCTATACCAAAACAAACCCAATCTCAGCTGTTCTTGACACGTCCCATGAACACAAAAGCCATCATGAGAGACGTTACATCCGCTCTAAAAAGTAACATAAGCTGCATTCGAGGCAGCCCTGTGGATAAACAGACACGTCAGGATCGGAAACACTCATGGAGTCAATGTATGGAAAGCCTCAGAGACATGAGCTCTCAAATGTCATCTGAGGAGACGTTCTGTTGTTTTCATGCACGCTCAGGCATTTTCACACGCGTACGATATGAAACCAAATGCAGGGTCTATTAGCATTACATTGTGGAGGGCAGGCTTGTTTCACTATAATAACCCCCGGTGTGCTTTACTGACTGTGAGCGGTGTTTTTGTGCATTAGAAACACATCAGGACTGACAAAAATGAAAAGTGTCCTTCAAATAGCAAGATTATGACCGTTTATTAGCGATGAGTATAGATTCAAATTCTCTCATTTGATCAGTCCCTTCTAATGTGATTCAAGTTTTTATTTATTTATTTATTTGTTTATATTTTACTATTATTATTATTCATTCATAAATTAATTTTCCTTCGGCTTACTCCCTGATTATCAGGTCTCGCTACAGCCGAATGAACCACCAACTATTACAGCATATGTTTTATGCAGCAGATGCCCTTCCAGCCACAACCCAGTACTGGAAAACACCCATACACTCTCACATTCACACATACACTACGGCAATTTAGTTCATCCAATTCACCTATAGTGCATGTCTTTCGATTGTTGGGGAAACCAACATTGGTAAATTAGCAACGGTTTCTGCTGTTCTGACATCAGCTGCAGATATGAATGAATGGCGAAGAAAGTAGTTCCTCATACAAAAGGGTTTTTGAGACTCTCCTTGTTTGATTTTCTATTTTATATAAACGATTATGCCGTCGAACTGTTGTATAAATGCAATATCACACTCATAGTAGTGCGATATGGCTGTTTATCGTCACGGGTGGGACACTAAGGCACTTATAAGGCACACCAGTGCTGATATACAGCCATATAGCACTGCTACTTGTGTGATATTGCTCATATATATATTTTTTTCTATTATTACAAACAAGAATGTTTAGCTAAATAAAAAAGTAACACATTACTTTCCTTAAAGAGTCAGTAAGTAACATATTTAGTTACTTTTCTTGAAGAAGTTTGAAATTGAATGCTTTTCATTTAAAACTAACCTTTCCCAACATGGAGTCTACATAATATAGGGTTCACATATAAGCATCGATCGGCCTCTAAAGGTCTTCTAGATCCATGATCTGTACGTCAGGTCTGACCTTTTCAACTAAAAGCTTAAATCTTTCATGCCGTCATAAATACAGCGAATCAGCCACACACACACACACACACGCAAAAAAAAATCAAGATCAGCCTCTCCTCCTGGGCGGACAATTCATAGCGTGCGGATTGAGATAACGCTAAAGAAGTGGCAAAGGGCACAGGTGGGAATTTCCAAGCAAACCTACACTCAAGACCAAAACACAGTCCCTCAGGAGTCCCTCGCATGCCAAGCACTTCAAAACCACGAAAACCATGCGCAGAATTCACAATGAGCCAGTGTCGAGCCTTATTGTTTGACTCCCCTAGTCCTGTGTATATCAGAGCTGACCTCATTCTACCAGACTTCTGCTCCTCACGGTATCTGGCAGCCTGCAGGCCATAGACATACGCCGCTGACACAAACCCCGACCAGCATCCCCTGAGAAACCCCGGCCCGCTCGCTCCATATCGCCTGCAGGGGACCAGGTTGCATAGCTTGTTACAGAGCGGATTGAGAAAACAAACCCCCTTAAACGTGGCTCTGAAGTGGGCATTTACACAGGTGCAGCCCTGCAGTGCATAATCCCTTTTAATAGAGGAAGCGAGGAAGTTATGTGAAATGGAAATGGCCTTTTTTATTTGTATTTTTATTCTGTACCCAAACGCTGTGAGATTACATCACCGGCAGGCACTGGCGGGCCTGTAAAACTGGAGGTCCTTCATCATAAATTGAACTGTTTGTGTTGGCGCTCTCGCTTGCAGTCAAGTCAAGTGAAGCTTTACATGTTGACTGCGGCGCTCCAGTTAGTAAACAGGGCGTTTATAGGGCGTTTGAACAGTCAAGCGTCTGCTAATTGGAGTTTAATGAATGATTTAAAGGGTGGTTTTATGGCTTCAAAGAAGAAGGCTTCCCAAGTGCAACAAATACAGTCATACCTTAACGTTAGCAAACATGCTAACACAATGTTGGTCTTTCCGCAGTATCCGAGCTTAGCTCCAATTCGATTCTGGAAACACCTCAGATGACTGATTGAAGTAGCTAGTTAGAGGTGCTAATATTTACCCTGTACAAGTGTAAATACATGTTTTACTATGTGATTTTGGGGATTTTTGCAAGCAACGTTATGTAGATGTCAACATTAAGCAGACTGAACTACATCTGTAAGTAAAATCAATGCCATAATAGATTACAGAGTTGCAAACAAGTAATCAAATTGAAAATTAGTTTAAAGTAAGTCCACTTAGTAGTAAGTAATAAGCACTATTTTAATATCCATAGTTTTACTATAAATGTAATGTTTATATATAACAGTTTATATAATAGACAGTGTAGAAAAAAAACAAGGTTAAGTGTGCTGTATGTAAGTTTTTGACTCTTCTAAAGCATAATAATATCATAATATGTTTGCAGATATTTAAGAAACGTGCTAAGTGAACACTCTTGTTTATTTGAAAAACAATGCTTAAGTCAGATATTCTGCTTTAAACATGTGCATTACATGCCAGATAGTATGTCTTAGTTTTGGTCATTTAACCCACTTTATGCCAGTTTAGCCAATTATATTTCAGCACTCCGGGTTGCCTTGGTGGAAAACAGCGTGGTTTATTCCTTCATACAACCTTTGGTGGACAGTAGCAGACAACGAAATGAGATGCAGATTCAGAGTTCCACATGAGGTGGTTATTAATTAGCAAATCATATAAATATTATGAACATAACCATTAGGTGAGTAGGTTACACTGTAACCCCGTGTCCTAACAACACGCTACAGGACGTGATTTGCAGTGATGAGCAGTTTTGTTGGTTGCACCTGACAAAACACGACATTTAAAAACAAATTGAATACAAATATCTTAATTTAAAGACGGAATTTAAATACAGCCATTCAGAAGCACAGAATAGTGCACCTACTGCACTCCAACGAAATGGTAAGGTCTATACTCCAATTAATACATATTAATCCTCTTTAACATTATTAAACCTAGATGCTGAATCACTGATATGTGTTGGCTTGCACTGAGTCACAGTTTTAAAGTTCAATATCAACTTTAATAGCATTCAAACTCACATTATTTGCAGAAATGAGGAAAGAACATCAGGTGTACCTGAGATGATCATTGTCACTTTTCTGTTGTTCAGCTGCAAGAAATAGAAGCCGTTTCTAAAATATACATTTCAGGTGGTGGTTAGAACAAAAACTCTTTAATATGAAGAGTATTCCTTCTATTGTGCGCTGTTGCTTTTATATAGAACATGAATTAAATCAGCCTTTAGGCTCAATGGTCAGGAACACTCCTGTTGGTGTCATCAATCTGGCAACCTGTGCTTGCGTGTGCTTTGATCCTGGAGTGCAATCACTAGTAGTAATAGTAGTAACCACTGGGTGTCAGACGTACATAGTGCACCTTTAGTGTGTGATTACCATCGTTAAACTACAATATTCATGCTTTTTAAATTTTATTTGAGGTAAAATTATGGCTATAGCTAAAAAGGTTGGCTAACATTTAGCAAGGTAGCGTTTACTACAAATGCAATGTTTTTATGTAACTATGGATAGTGTATCAAAACCATGATTAATTTGTGTTTACTATGGTTAAACTACAATAATCATGCTTTTTACATTTTATTTGGGGTAAAATTGTGGTTATTTTTGAAAAAAGGGTAGGCTAACATTTAGCAAGGTAGCATTTAAATTAGTAATCTAGTATAGTGCTAAATGTTGGTTTGTAGTTATGCTTAAATACGTGTCACAAATATCAATGAAAAGTATTTGTTTGATTACATTGTAAAAAAAAAAATAACAATTCAGTTTTCAAAAGTTATCTGTGCATAACTTGTGATTCTTTTGATGACAAAGCTGGTGTTATGCTCACCGTACACATATTTAACATTAAAAAATAAGAATACTTTGCGCTTTAGTATACAAAAATAGCCATATTTAAATACCAATAATTTAAGTCATAACAGCAGATGTTTTTTATGTTGCTTTAACTTATTTTAATACAATAATCAGGTTTCAACTATTTTATTTAATTTATGAAAAGTTTAAAGTAATATTTTAGTTTGATTGATATGAGTTGAAATGACTAGAAAAGTTATTTAATTCAATAAAAAAATTTAAAACAGCATTTTTTAGAGTGCAATCTTTTTTACTTGTCATGCTTTAAAAAAATGATCTAAATGATGCAGTACTTATTTTGTGATTTACAAACACTAGATAGTAGAATAACTTCACTCTTTTTTTTGGTTCATAGCTAGTCTCTTTCTTTTTTACAAAAAATAAAAAAGTGGTGTTTCCCAGTCATGGGTTGCGGCTGGAAGGGCATTCGCTGCGTAAAACGTGTGCTGGATAAGTTGGCGGTTCATTCCGCTGTGGTGACCCCGGATTAATAAAGGGACTAAGCCGAATAGAAAATGAAGGAAACAACCAGCCTATCAGTTCACATGTTCCGTTTCCTCAGATCTTGAAAAACTCTGCTGTAAAAGTGGCTGAAATTTATGGCTTGAACCACGCAGTTTTAAATGGAAGATTTCCCCCGTGTTGGCTGTCTAAGCTGGGCCAGAGAGAAAGCTTTGCAGCACTCACAGGCCCTGTGGGAAAGATATGGAAAATTTGCTGAATGGTTTTAAAAGCCCCTAATTGGAGGAAAGCCAGCGCCCCCCAAAAAACAAAAGCCTTACCTTTTGTGCATGGTCTTCCAAAAGCCCTGATCTGATCCAATCTGTAGAACTCATACAACTCTTAGTAGACCATTTTTACAGATCTTTCAGCTTATTAAAAGCTTAGTCATATCTATGCGAGACAGCTGGCTTTATAAAAAGACGTAGGCTAATAGTTGATTATAAGAATGTTACAAGTTTGATATAATACATTTACTTTTATTGATTAACAATAGTCATCATTTTTACCACTACAGTGGGTCAAATAACCAAATTTGGCCTTACAGCACTTACATTGGACTTCTATGGAACAAAATCATTCTAAAAGCTGCAAAATATTGTTTATTTCTTACATAAAGAATGACATTTGCTGTTTCATCAAGCCACTTATTTAAAATGAGCTGAAAGCACACAATTCTTGATTTTTTTATGGGACAACTTAACTGTTTTATGTTCAATCCACTTAAATTTGTAAAAACTAATAAGTTAACTTAATTCCATAATGTTGTTCCACACTCTCAGAAATAAAGGTACAAAATCTGTCCAACCCAGGTTCATTCTGAATATGTACCCCTTAATATATTTCTGCAGAGCGCCAAATATGTCCCAGGAGCTACGTTTGTTTTGTTTTTTTTGCAGTTTTTGTTTTTGCAAATCCGCCAGAGGTCGACGATTATGCTTTTTGAGATCTCAAATTGACTGATCCACCCTCCTCCTTCCCTAAACCCAACCAGTAGTGTTTTCAAAAGCACAGATTAACCAGCGCCCACCCACTTGCCTAAACCCAAACGACTGTGTTTTCAAAAGCACCGATTGACCAGCGCCCGCACACTTCCCTAAACCCAAACGACAGTGTTTTTAAAAGCAATCCGGAAAAAAGAAAAGTCTTCAGGGCCGCCTGATTTTTTTTGTATCACATTTACAGATCTTACCACATTCTCACCCTGTTATTTACTTGTTTATTTTAGTTTTTTGGCTTTTGTTTTTGTCTTACCTTTTTTCTGGAACTGTTCTACGTCGGGCTCGAACCCCGTCGTCGTGGTCAACTCCGCTCCAGGTCACAATAATAATAATAATAATTCCGTACATTTATATAGCGCTTTTCTAGACACTCAAATCGCTTTTTTGCACCAGTGTCCACCTGGATGACGTGACGGCAGCCATATTGCACCAGACCGCACACCACACACCAGCTGATTGGTGGAGAGGACATGAGTGATGAAGCCAATTATGATATGGGGATGGTTAGGAAGCCATTATGGACAGGGGCCAGTGAGCAAATATGGCCAGGATGCCAGGGCTAAACCCCTACTCTTTTTGGAAGGACATCCTTTGATTTTTAACGACCACAGAGTCAGGACCTCGGTTTATTGTCTCATCTGAAAGACTGTGCTCACTGAGCAGTATAAAGTCCCCATCAATATACTGGGGCATTAGGACCCACACAGACCGCAAGTTGAGCGCACCCTGCTGGCCTCACTTGCACCACTTCCAGCAGCAACTTAGCTTTCCCATTTGGTCTCTCATCCAGGTATTAACCAGGCGCAGTCCTGCTTAGCATCAGTGGGCCATCATGTGAGAGTTACAGAGAGCTAGCTGCCGGTCCGCCGGCACAAGTCCGTCGATGTACGCATCTAGCCACTGGGCAAACTGGTTACAACAGAAAAGCCATCTTCAGGGAGCTAAGAGGTCAGCTGGTAAGTTTGAAAAGGAACGATATCATACCACCCCGTTGCATTCATTTTAAAGGCAAAATGCAACCATATGTAGCTCTGGCTACATAATTTGTGATCTCCAGAAATGTATATGGGGGTACGTTTTCAGAATGAGCCTGTGTTGAATCTGTCACGGTACCAAACCTTTGCAAAAGGTACACTTTGTGCTGTACAGGTAGACATTAGTACCTTTAGAGTATACTTTGGTACCTTTAAGGTACCTTAAAGGTACTGTGAGGTACACATTTGTTCTTTTTAGGTATTAAAATGTACCTTTAAGGACATGTTAGGATCAAAAATGTACCTTTTTAAAAGGTACCGCCCCAATAACAGATTTTGTACCTTTATTTTTGAGAGTGCAACACAAATCGGTTGTGTGGAACCCAGTATTTTTACAGTGTACTTTAAATATATGTTATTTCAAGTTAAGCTAGTTTTACTTAATTAATTACTTAATTTAAGTTCACATTTGAGTATATGCCTAACTGTTTGTTTCAACAAAATAGACTTCTATTATAAGTGTTTTTTGCAGTTTTCTAGACTAGTATTCCCAGTGATAGTTGACATATCACAGACGCTTAATATCCACATGACTGAAACTAAAGTATTTACTTTAACACATTCCCGGTCAGTTTGTGCACCACACATTGTTAAAAGTTCTTCCAGAGAAAACAGTAGTTGTATTAATATCTATATATTTATGCTACAGTCAACCGCGCCGGCATGCGATCTTCCTTAAGCCAGTCAAATATTGCGAGACTGGGGGTCATTAGTTTGAGCTGTTGGGAAGTTTTCAAATATGCGTCATGCTGTGAAATGGCCTGATTAAATGCTCCTCAAAACTTTCTCCTTTTTCCACCTTCAAAATGCACTGTGTAATTTTTAGAAAGATTAAATTCAGCGTTCTATTTTGGCTCGAGCATTCGAAATACAATAGGTTTCTGCCAAGTGGTTTCACAGAGTCATTTAAATGCAGATGAGAGAAGCTTTCAAAACAACATTATCACAGTTTCATTGTTTGCTCCAACCACAAATTCATTAGTGGCATTTGCAAAGGCAAGCATCAGTAGTATTAGCGCTCATACTTAGGATTAGAAATTTAAATAAACCCTTAATGCTAAGTATGAGAATATTCGACGCAACAAATTCCACACCTGAAATTGCATGGCTTGTTAAGGTGGCCTACTTTTTTTGAAGTTTTCTATTGGGTTGGATTGAATAATTTCTTGTAAATGACTGAAGAAATAAAAGTTCAGCACTAGTGAATGCAAATTTCTAGTCACGTCATCAGCAATGGATTTACACGCTGATGTGGGATTTAATATTTTTTAAATAAAGTTAAAATATATAGAATTATTCATACTCCTGACAAATTCTGACTTAAAGTTCCTTTTATTCAACGAGCAAGTTATTTTAATATTTTTATTATTATTATGTTTCGACTGGAAATGACATAGGCTTCTCCTAAATGATAATAAGACGATATAAGAGGCGTCATTGTGGAAAAAATATATGTATTTCTCAGGTTTTCTTTACATTTCAGCAAAAAATTTAAGTCAGAAATAGCTTTTATATAAAAATTATTTTATATAAATTGTTAGAAATTGTTGGCCGATAGACATCACAAAACTGTGCTGACATCACGATCCTCTGCCCTGCCCCATTGCAAACTCACTCGTAAAAATACACACTTAGGCTTTGTTTACACTAATACGTCTTTGTTTTAAAATGCCATTTTAGAACAAAAACGATCCACGTTCACACTGGCATTTGATCTAGCATTTTTGAACAGCCCTCCCTCCACACTATACCGCTGAAAACGCACATCACATGACCACACGCACACACACACACACTCTGGCATGTGCTGCAGCACATGCGCATGTCTGAGCTCCAGCAGTTAGCGGGTGCTTTGAGCACAAAACCCCAGAGAGCAGTGCACTTCAGACAGTTTATCAAGGATATACCGCTGGATTGCATCTCACTATAGTTGTTAAATTTCATATTTAATTAATCCTGTCTCTATGTAATGACACTTCTGTCTTATCAGTACACTGCTTCAATCTTTCACTTTCACGCCTGTACTTAGTAATTTCAGCGAAAACCTCAGATACTGTTGGTTAGTTCCTGTTGGTTGTGCACATTTTTACCAACCAAGCTTGTCAATGCCATTATAATGACACAGATCACTCTGCTATTCATGCCAGAGTCCCACGGAAAAAGTGTTTGACAGGTGGTAATTTGTGTGTAACTTCTATTTATTTATTTATGATTTGGTTATGGCTAAATCAAAGACCATGCGGGTCTGAAATGGTAGGCTACAAATAATTAATTCGTTATAAACTAATTAATTATACATAGATAATTAATTCATTGCCATCGTCATCCATTGCGTCGTCATCCATTGCGATGTTTCACATTAGACTACGTACGATGTCAAATTGGTCTTCATCGCCCAACCCTAGTACTTAATCAGAATGGGTTGACAAAAGCAGTTTTAATTTTTATAAGCCATTTTAAGGTCAATATCATTAGCCCCCTTAAGCGATGTATTTTTCGATTGTCTACAAAACAAACCATCATTATACAATGGTTTACATAATCACCCAAACTTGCCTAGTTAACCTAATCAACCTAGCTTAGCCTTTAAATGTTACTTTAATCTGAATACTAGTATCTTAAACAAATGTCTAGTAAAATATTATGTGCTGTCATCATGTCAAAGATAAAATAAATCAGTTATCAGAAATGAGTTATTAAAACTATTGTTTAGAAATGTGTTCAGAAATACACACACACACACACACACACACACACACACACACACACACATATATATATATATGGGGAAAAATATACAGGTGGGCTAATAATTCTGACTTCAACTATACATGTTCATTACCCTGCATGGACCCAGGCGTCCCTGGTTGAAAATCAAAAAAATTAGGAAAAACCCTAATTTCTAAAAAGTTATCCATCTTTTCATGTAGTTCCCCTCATAATTGACCGACACATTCAAACCAATGAGTCTGACCTGAGCCAACGTAGAGGAAAAAAGCAATGGTAAACAGTTCAATAGTGTTCAAAAGGGAATAAAGTTAAAGAAGCAATCTCCCACACTTCTCCTCTTGCCAAAACTCTCTGGGTTATGGTTCAGGACTCTTAATAGAGGGTAAAAGTGCAAGACGATCTTTATCCATATTTGATATTGGCAGAAGTCAGACTCTCTATACATAACTGCTTTAGTTATACATTCCAGCCTGCCAGACGATCCGCAGCTCATTTTCTCAAAGATCCTTTTGTGCTGTCATGAAGTGACGGGTGTCTCGAAGGTTAATTGCTAATACAATTCCCAATGATAAGAACAGGAGCCGGCAGGGGGGATGAGGAAGGAGCTTTTAGCCTCTTTCCAGGGGTCACCATTCAAACCACAGATAAACGCACTAACTACGTCCTGCGTGTGACAGCCCTACAATTCCCACTCGGCTTTGAGTGATTCGTGGGCTTGTGGTCGAGTGTTGTATCCACGTCCCATTCTCCAAGTCTTCTTATCACCAGGAACATGAGTCATTACTGTGTGCTGTGCCCTACATTCATTCCCTCTAAAGACCGCACCGAATCAATTGGACATACCCAGTCAGCAGATTAGTAATCTAGGGACTGCCAGCAAAATAACACATCAGATTTTTTTGGTGTATGTGTGTGTGTTGGGGGATTCATGCTACGCTGAAGGGATACACCAGTGTAAACAAGCAGTTTTAAAATGTACGCCTGAAATGGAAACGTGTGCTGTCAGCATTCTTGAAAATCAGCTGCCGTTAAATAAAGCTGATTAAGATGCATGATTGGGGAGTAAATGCAAAGTTACATTTACATCTTATTAAGATAAAAAAATGGCAACACACTTAGTTGTGTCCCAAATGACGTACAGTTGAAATCAGAATTATAAACCCTCCTGAATTATTGTCCAAAGCCCCCCCCCCTTTATTTTTTGCCCAATTTCTGTTTAACGGAGAGAAGTTTTTTTTTCAACACATTTCTAAGCATTATAGTTTCAATAACTAATAACCGATCTAACTGTTTCAATAACTAATAACCGAATAACTGATCATTTCCATGATGACAGTACATAATATTTTAAGATACTAGTATTCAGCTTAAAGTGTAATTCAAAGGCTTAAAGTTAATTAGGCAAGTTAGCGTATGTATAACAATGTTTGGTCTGACAATCAAAAAAATGCTTAAAGGGGTGGTCCACAGTGTATTTTTAAGGCTTGGTAGTGTTTATAAGATGCAAAGCAATGTGTGCTCATGTATCACTTGTAGAAAATCACGTAATTTTTTCGTACATCTTTAATTATATGCAGCTACTCAGCTAACATGAAAGCGACTGTCATATTTCCTAGTTCCTCCGAAAGGCTGCCCTCAAGAGGCTTTGATTGGTCCGCTAACATAATGTGCTGTGATTTACAGATTGGCTCCACATCACTCCCCTACAAGTACGTGCCTTTGCGCTGTGTAAACTGTCCAGTCAGAGGCTCAGAGCAGATGTTAGCAACATTAGCTGCCTGAATCAGAAAGAAATGAAGAGCACACAGCTCATGCCTGCTCTTTAAAATAAAACCTGACAAGTGTCTTTCACATATATTCAGAATTAGCATGTGTAAGTAATATGACACGTTCACATATCATTTGTGAGTTTGTTATTTGAGATGTAGAACACACTGAAAGCGACCGCATAACGAAACACACATAGAGAAACATTGCACGTGCCGCTGAAGATTGTGGGTGTTTATAGCGGTTTCACTGATAAATATAAATTTGTAGCTAATTTGTTAGCACTGCCAAACAGCATTTCCCGTTGTTTACATACTTGTTTACATCCTCGCTACAGCAAACCGTTAATGCTAGAAACTGTGCCTGTAATTGATCAATTTTAACAAAAAGAAACACTTCACAATCCACAGCTCTGTTGGAGAAGTTTTAACCGAATCCAGCACTGAACTGGGAGAGATTCTGGAAGTTCTCCTTTGTCAAATGCTAGCGCTATATCTTTTTTTAGATAGTTTTCTGGAACATAATTAAATTAAATTGTAAGCGCTTTTCTCTTTGTGTCATGTCCTTTGGAAGCCCAAATACAGAAACAGAAGAAGCTCTGTGGATATAGCAGCGTTTGGACGCCATTTTAGCTTTCACTGCTTTAACATTACAGAGCCTCTGACCACGCCCTTTCGTTGCACAGGGTGTGTGCGTGAGGTGAATGCACAAAACCGGAAGCCCTTGTGATCTTACTAGCCCGAATGTATATTTTTTGTAGTCCTCAAATTCTTCGCTGTAGGCTTTGCTAAGCTAACTCTATAAAATCCAACTCTCCCTTTGCATTGAACTTTAAGCGTCTTACATTCAGAAATGTTGTTTATGTTCACACAGCTACATCACACATCAACTAAAGATTAAAATATGATATCGTAGTGGACCACCCCTTTAAGGGGGCTAATAATATTAACCTTAAAATGTTTTTTAAAAATTTAAAACCTCTTTTATTCTAGTGAAAATAAAACAAATAAGACTTTCTCCAGAAGAAAAAAAATATCATAAAAAATACTGTGAAAATTTCCTTGCTCTGTTAAACATCATTTGGGAAATATTTGAAAAAGAAAAAGAAATCAGAGGTGGTCTAATAATTGTGACTTCATATCTGATATATATTACAGTACATCTGTGAAATTCAATCTTGTAAGCTACATATGTGATTTTGCATATATTGCCATATATAATACAGTAGTTCTTTATGGTGTCTTACAGGCTAAGAAATCCCAGATATTGTGGTCTCTGTATACACACCAGCCACTGCATTATTTACACCTCAGAGCTGGACCCCCTTTGCCTTCAGAACTGTAAATGCTTTTAGCATCGATTCAACAAGATGCTAGAAACCTTCCTCAGAGTTTTTGATCCATATTGACATGATAATGCTCATCTGGTACTATGTGGCCCAAAGTGTGCCAAGAAAAATATCCCTCATACCCATTAGACCTCCAGCCGGAAACATTGATCCATGCTTTCCCACTTATGCCACATTATAACAGAATATTTCAAGAAATTCAGCCTTGTCAGATTTATTATTATTATTTTTTGGTAATACTTTACAATGACGTTGTATTAGTTACTTAACACATTTACTATTGTGAGCAAACAATAACCACACATTTCTTACAATATTTGTTCATGAAAATAACGTTGTTCAATGTTACTTTAAGTTAACATTAACTAATGTTAACAAGCATACATTTGAATGCTAATAATGCATTAGTAATTGTTGAACTATAACTTGTATGTGCTGTACAAGCATTGTTCGTAATTAGTTCATGTTAATAAATACATTAACTAATAAAACCTTATTGTAAAGTGTGCAAATGTGCAATGCTCAGTATGTCCGCAAATAAGTCCTGCCTTCTAACCGAAATAGACATGCATCAGTCTTTATAGCTAGGCAGGAAGGTTTTAGTCAGTCCGTCAGACGACAGCGGCCTCTGGTGGATTTACACGAAAACAGCACGCGTGAATGGCACTCATGAGATAAATTTGAGATCTCTAAAAGCATACACAGCGGCCTCTGGATTCGCGAAAACAAAAACTTCAAGAAACGTACCTCCTGGGATGTATTTGGCGCTCTCCAGAAATGTATGTAGGGGTACATTTTCAGAATGAGCCTAGTTGGTAATTGCTCCCGCACTCTCGTTTTGCATCACTTTACATATTCTGCGTCATAATACCATGGTAATAAGTGTTGAATACTTTAGCTCATCCATGAACATGATTTCTGCAGGAGTACATAGAATGTAATGAAGACCACAACTCCCAAGATTTCACATTCCACGCTGTCATCAAAATATGCCTTTGTTTGTTGTGAATGCAAGCCCTCTAGTGGTAACAATTACACACTGTGCCTTTAAGTAAAATTTAACAGATTGATTACCCTGTTAAAAAAAATTATTTGTTATTTACTATAAATTACTATAGTATTTTTTTTTAAGTGAGATTACTCCTTTTATCACTTACCCAGTATAGCAACAAATTCAACCAATAACATGATGTGCATCTATCTGTTTGATTGGCCAATAACAGATACAGTATGACGTTTTAGGGAAACCTGTCTGAAAATAATTAGTATTTTTGCTTTTCAGTTTAAACACAATTGGGATGGAAACTGTATAAATAGGCTTACTGCACAACCTGCTCTTCATTTAAACTCATTGCTGATTTTACTGCTCGCTTTTGCTTCTTTTCCATACTGAAATGTTAACATATGCTATATGCTGCTTCAAGGTTTGAGAAAAAGTTGTTTCCACCGTCCTAAATATTTCAGTGGTCTTAAGGGATAAGACCTCCGGACGCCCCCCGCCTGGTGTGAGCTCTGATACGGCGCTGCTCTCTTTTTTTTTTTTTTGCACTGCGTGGGCAAACAACCAACCGGTGATTTTTGGCACGGTTCTGCATGGGGACGGCCGTCCGGGGAGCTGTTACTACGCCGAGTGACTTTCCTTTCCGCTCGTTTGGAGGAGTAATGACACAAAAAGAGAGTGAGAGAGCAGGACGGCCTGTTTACCTTAGCAACAAGAGCAGCTGTTGTGCTGCCACACACAACCTTTTTTTATGCCTGTCTGGAAAAGTGTTCAAAAAGCTTTTCTGAGCATTAACTATGAAAGTCACTGTGCTATTCATTCCAGAACTTACTTCATTTGTTGAAAATAAAAATAACATGTAAATCTATGTGTGGCTGCAGCCAGTGTTGGGTGCAATTAGTTACAAAGTAAATAGTGACTGTAATTAAATTACTTCTCTGATAGAAAAACAAAGGATTACTTTTAATTTTGAGGTCATTTAATGACACTTATAAAATGCTTGCCTTAAATACTGTACATATGTAACAGTATATAAATCAATCCACCAAAATATATATAGAAAGTAGTTCCTTTTACAAAAGGATGCCGTCGAACAGTTGTATAAACGCAGTATCACACGAGTAGCAGTGCGATGTGGTTGTATATTGTGACTGGTGGGACACTAAGGCTCTCAGCCTGCGGCCTTGAGCCAACGCACGCCTCCCACCATATACAGCCACATCGCACTGCTACCAGTGTGATATTGCTCATATATATAATTTTTTGGTCCCACTTTATAGTAAGTGTCCTTAACTAATATGTACTTACACCGAAATTAATAATTTGTTACAATGTACTTATTGTGTAAACACATGTATTTACTGTGCACTTATGCTTGATTAAATATCTGTATGTAATTACATCTGTAATTAAATTCTGTAATTACATTTGTAAATACACTGTTGACTATTCCTTACACCTTAACCCACCCTTAAACCTACCCATACCACCAAACCTGTCCATAAACCTACCCCTATCCCAACTCAAGAGCACCACAAGTGTTCTCAAAAACATTATGAACACAGTAAGTACATTGTATTTATTTTTGTGTTGTAAGTACATAGTAGTTAGGATCACTTAATATAAAGTGGGACCAATTTTTTTTCTGAATAGGTCTATTGTTCAAATAAAGAACTTTTACCATTTATTAAGAAAATGACAACAACAATAATAATGATAATAATGATAATAATATTAATAATAATAATAATAATAATAATAATAATAATAATAATAATAATAACAATAATAATAAGTATTACTTTTATATATATATTTAGTATTCACATATTTAGTTCAATTTTTCAACTGAAGAAGGTTTAATTTGTCCAACAACTGCACATTTTTAAGAAACAATTAAATGTTTTAGTAGTGTGTCAATATAGGATACGTACGAAATATGGTGTCATTAATTCGAAATGTTTTGTGATAAATATATTGTTTTTAATCTAAGGGAAGTGTTCATTTTTAAACACAGACTTTAATTTCTATTGTTATATGCGTTGAGATTTATGTGTATTTTTCAGTCTTTTGTCCAGTAATTTAAAAACTTATTGAGAAACCAAGTTACTTTTTAGACAAAGTAGTAAGAAATGTAATTAAAATGATTTTGTAATCAGTAAATAATAATTACTTTTTTTGAAGTAACACAGCCAGCCCTGGTTGCCTCACACAAGAAGGTCGCTTGTTTAAGTCCCGACTGGCCCAGTGGGCATGTCTGTGTCGAGTTTGCATGTTGTCCTCGTGTTTGCGTGGGTTTCCTCCGTGTCCTCCGGTTTCCATCACACTCCAAAGGCATGTGCTATAGGTGAATTGAATAAGCTGAATTGTCTGTAGTGTATGAGTGTGAATGAGAGTGTATGGATGTTTACCAGTACTGGGTTGCAGTTGGAAGAACATTCACTGTATAAAACATCTGTGGTGACCTCTGAAATAGAGACTAAGCTGAAGGAAAATAAATGCATGTAATAAATGTATTTAAATAATAAAATATTTTGATATGTTGCAAATATAGAAAGAATTATATGATTAAATGTATTTAATGAAAGAACACAAAGCACATATTTGCATCAAAAATATTAACAGATACTTTCAGGTGTAACAAATCCAGCCAATGATCTATGGATCTCAATGATTTATGGATTGCTAAGACAAGGGGTTTGGATCTGTCCACACGTATAAAATCAGTGTTGACCTTGTAGGCTAGCTAAACATTCCGTGCGGTTAAGTTGACCTTGGAAGCTGTGAGGTTGGATAGAAATGTATGTTCTTCATGTGATGGATGGGAATGGATTGCCCGGAGTGAAACAGAGAATGAGACATCACCTGAGGGAAGGTCTGCGAGAGCCGGAGATAATAATTGTGCAGAGAATTTGTGTCAGTCAGAATTTCTTCATATGCTGCCGAATTTCACAAGACCTTTATTTCAGCCACATCCCAAACAATCAAATACACAGTTGTAACCCTGTCCTTCCTTTACCAGACTTATGTATAATCTAGGATATTTTTATGACATTAAAATAATAATAATAGTAATATTTCAGCTCATTATTTAAGTCTCAGCTCAAAATACCCCTCAAATAATGTTTAATATATCTTTGACACTGCCATTTTTAGGGTTTGATCCTATTTGTGCCATTTAGGTGACTGTCACTGTAAATTTAAATGTGCTCATTTCAAAAGAGGGCGGAGCTACAAATGCCTATGTGTCAGTATAGTGGCAGATTCAAAAACAAGACTAACGTTCTATGCTAATGAGGGAGAGATGGTCAATAATGGGTGGGGCTTTTCCCCTCTAATGACACATACAAAGGGTGAATGTCAATTCAAGTGTTTCTGCAGACTGTTTTTATAAAGTGTGATTATTAAAAATTTAATTAATCCATTTTTACCATTAGAAGCTGGTTATATACACAGACTGTTGCCACACAACTGTGTTTAAACCCATTATAAAAGTGATTTTTGCATAATAGGTGCCCTTTAACTTAAATTCTATGACTTGCGCCATCTTAAGACTTTTCATATGGAACTAGTGCTACCTGTGTTATTTTGGAGACCTGTGTAAATTGTAATGTAATAATATGTCTGTGTAAAGAATAAGCAAAGAATAACCCTGCAGCTAATACTGAAATTCTGAGTTTGAGCCTGTGGGAATGCTGATGCAAATATATGTCAGGTATTACACTAGGACTGTGTTTCCTGCAGTTCAGTCTTGGCAACTTAACATTCGTTTTGTTTCACTGTCAGTTTTAAATTGTAACATGTTACAATGCAATATTATATTTAAATGAGCACAGTCTACTCATTCCCCACAATAAATTGATCAACGCAGGGTCATTATGGATACGCACCTAGGTCTACATTTCTGGGGATGACGAAAAACATAACTGGAGGTACGTCTGCTCACAGTTTTTGTTTTTTGCAAATCCACCAGAGGCCGCTGTGTACACTTTCTGATGATCTCAAATTTCTCTTGTGCGCCCTCTTCCAGCATAAATCCACCAGAAGGCGCTTATATACACTTCATCCGACCAGGCCAATAGTATCTGGACGCAGCCTTGATTATGCAAGCTGAGATTGCATATCTGAGTGATGCAATGTCAATCACAATGCTTTTGATGGAGCTGGTCATGTCACTGTGAGGGGTTGGGTTAGCAAGCGCATCAAATAGTATTGGATGCAGCTCAGATTGCACTGCACCAGGTCTGCATCCAGACCCCTCTCAACCAGGTCAACTTGCTGTCGATTGACTGACTGGCTGATTGACTGACCCACCCACCCCCGTCCATAAACCCAACCGATAGTGTTTTCAAAAGCAATCTACAGAAGAAAAGCAGTCGTGGCCGTGTGATTTCACCATGCTTTCGCCAAGTTGTTTATTTATTTATTTATTTTTTCCTTTTGTTTTACCTGCTTTCTGGAGCCGTTCAATGCCGGACTTTAACCCCGCCATGGCGGTCAACTCAGCTCCACATCCCAACTCCATTGGCATATGCAGCGAGCTAATAGGCAAACTGGTAACACCAGAAATGCTGTCCATACAGAAGTAAGCAGTTCGCTGGTAGCGCGAAAAGGAACAGAAGCCGTCGGCGATGACATAACACTCCATAGTGTTCATTTTAAGGACGAAATGCAGCCAGACGTACCTTTGGCTACATAATTTGCACTCTCCAGAAATGTAGACAGGGGTATGTATCCACAATGTGCCCATGTGTAAATTCATAGTTCTCTTGCAGCAAAAGTAGCCTGGATGATACGAAACATGATTTTTTTTTTAAAAACTCATGAGCCTTGGTTATGATACTGGCAGCGAGAACAGAAAAAAAAAGTCAAACTTAGTGTCCTGCCCTCTCAGACTGTGCATTAGAAACACTCGCACAAGCATCAATGATCGTTAAATGGATCATAACAGTCTTGTTATAAGGTCAATGGACAGCTGTGGAAATGACTTAAATTTGCAGAATGTGAGTCTTCGATGAGCAGGATCATGATAGTGAAGTGTCATGGTAGTTACACTAAAAGTTATAAACTGTTGTCATGAATATGTAATAAAATCTGACACCCTTGAAGGCCAACTCACACTTCAACGACAGATAACCAGCTTACAGTATGTCACTTCTCAGATATTCCAAGACTCAGCAACAAAAAAAAACTAGGTCTCCCTAACAGCGGTAGCACGCTGATCCAGCAACCCCGTCTGTCAGTGCAGTGTGAATTGGCCTTAAGGGGCTGTTGCAAATACATACGTGCTTGACATGTCAATAAATCTGAACGCTAACATCAGGTTTTAGGTACTTCTTTCTCCTAGAAGTGTCTCCTCCCTTGTGCAACAGTGTCCCAATATAATCCCTGGGCCCTGAGCGGTGCTTGAGCCAGTCAGCCACTTGCTATGTTGAGGTTGGGTCCCGTCAGGAGGGGTTGACAGCCCTCCTGGGTCCTGCGGCCTCTGCCACGCTATGATTCATGACTGGCTGGGAGACGGGGGGAAGTTCAAGTCTGCCCTAATCCAAACACTGGGAAAATGGAACAGAGGAAGCAGGGTCGAAAAGAAAACACAGCCAGAGACAGAGAGAAAATGTGGAGGGATGCAGTGAACTCGCAGAATGCCGGAAAAAGCTTTCAGTGGCATGAGTGAACGATAAATCTACTCTAATTTCAGTTTGGAGGGATTGTTGCATTCTAGCATTTAGGTTTTGGTTTAGTTTTATTTGCCTTGCTTACATTTGAAATGTCCAGCACATAGCACCTTCCTGACCATCACTTTGGAGGAAATCAATAAGGAGACAACCCAAAACGCTTTGTCTCAAAACTGATTGTACTGAGGTGGCATGGTGGCTCAGTGGTTAGCATTGTCACCTCACAGCAAGAAGATCGCTGGTTTGAGGCTCGGCTGGGCCAGTTGGCATTTCTGTGTGGAGTTTGCATGTTCTTGTATTTGCGTGGGTTTCCTCTGGGTGCGCCGGTTTCCCCAACAGTCCAAAGACATGCGTTGTAAGTGAATCGGATTACGTAAATTGTGACTGGCAACGTAGCCGGCAGTTTAAAAATACAACACTTCCATTGACAACAAAGTAGCTTATTCTAGAATTGGAATGAAATTTCAGCTTTAGAGAAGATCACATACGTTTACATTTTCATAACATGTGAAAACTGCAAAAACACAGTGTTCTGAAACACTATTGAAGGAACCTTTAATGTATAGACTACATTACATAGACGCAACTTTAAATTTATAGACTAACCATTAAAATTGTATAACCTTAAATCAACAGGAAAAGCTGGATTTCTTAGTCCAAGTTCTACTGGACTGGACTGACTATTTACAACGATCTAGCTAATGATTGAGGTTGACAATGGGGGTGTGCTGTATTTAGAATGAAAAAAAAATAAGTTATTCATCAACGTAAAACCGTCTGTCAAGACAAAAATTATAATTAAATTAAAAGTTTAAAACAACTTTACACAAACTCTGATATCAAAAGTCTGAGAGAGAGACTCCATGAAACTGATAATTAAATGTCTCACCCCAGCAAAAGAGGTTTAGTCTGAGATCCCTGGTTGAATTTCCCTTTAATTAAAGCCAAGCTGAGTTCGCAGCATCCAGGGGCTTCAACTCTGTAACACTGAATCTATATTTCCTTTTCACTTCATTTTCAGGAGTTCCGTCTTCCTTTATTAGAGTTAATAGTTTTAGGAGATCTCTTGATATTAATAGGAACTGATTTTCAATTTTCGCTTTGCTTTGGAGCTCTTGTGTATGTTGGTGCAGAGCTTGCTGTGAGAAGTTGCTAAGAGCTGTAACTTATAAACAGACTTAGCATGCTAATGAGTCCAGTGCTTGTTTGGGCAGGTCATTTCACTGCCGTGCTGATTGTGTAGTTTGTGCTTCCACTGCTGGGGTATTAAAGAGCTTATGGAGTGCTGTTGTATCTCCTCTTATTACAGGAAGTTTTTAGAACATACAATATGGAATGGGTTTTTTTTTTCAGTTCGTCTTTATTTCTATTCCGCTTTTACAATGTAGATTGTGCCAAAGCAGCTTAACTTAGAAGTTCTAGTAAATGGAAACAGGATCAGTCCAGTTTTCAGTGTTGAAGTTCAGTTTATTTCAGTTCAGTGTGGTTTAATTTTCACTGCTGAAAGTCCAAATGCTGAAGAGCAAATCCATCGATGCGCAGCTCCACAAGTCTCAAACCAAGCAAGCCAGTGGCGAGGAGCAAACTTCACCGATTGATGAAAGTGAAGGAAAAAATCCTTGAGAAAATTTAGGCTCAGTTGGGCATGAGCATTTCTTTCTCGCCAAACTTGGAGGCAGGAGAACGCTAGACGTCCATCGTGAAGAAGCTGCAGATGGGAGTAAGTTACCGGCAGGTGTTCCGGCTGGCCCACGGGATCAATGCAGAGACTCGTCTGTCACTGGGGGTGTTTCAGGAATCAGCCTCATGCTCTCCACTTCTTCATGACCGCCACATCATCTGCTCAGAATACGGCCTGGTTCAGGATTATAGAGACCTCTAGAAGTCCTCTATGGTTGGCATCATCTCTTCGTTTGTGTTGTCCTTGAGGTCCTTGATGGTTGGCATCATCTCTTCACAGGTCTTGGATCACATAAATGGGGATCACATCTCTAGAGGCCTTGGGATGAGCATCCCTAGGTGGATTTTGTATTTCTTCTAAAGCTTCATAGTAAATGCAACTTTTAAAGTAAAGGGTGTTACATTTTTAATTCATTCATTCATTCAGTCATTCATTTTCTTTTGGCTTAGTCCCTTTTTTCATTAGGGGTAGCCACAGCAGATTGAACTGCCAACTTTTCCAGCATATGTTTTACCTTCCAGCTGCAACCCATTACTGGGAAACACCCATACACTCTCAGACACACTCATACACCTGTACCGCATGTATTTGGATTGGGGGTGGAAACCGGAGCACCCGGAGGAAACCCACACAGACACGGGGAGAACATGCAAACTCCACACAGAAATGCCACCTTGACCAGCTAGGACTCAAACCAACGACCTTCTTTGTGTGAGAAGAACAGTGCTAACCACTGAGCCATCGTGTCACCTCATTTTTTATTAATTTGTTATTTTATTTATTTTATTTTTGTTACTGTCAGCCAAATACAATGGACCCAAATACTAAAATGTAAAAAGATTTAATAGATTCTTATATAAAGATTAAATTTATACTTTTAATGATTTTATTATTAATTATTATGATTCATCAAATACTGTCTCATATTTTACTACTTAAAAACTAAGCTTGACATATTGATATTATTTGTATGTGTGTGTATGTGTGTGTATGTGTGTGTCTGTGTGTGTGTGTGTGTGTGTGTGTGTACATTTACTGTTTGTTCAAACTACTGATTTAAAATGAGTTGAAACAACACAATTATCGAGTTTGTTGGGGGCCACAACTTAATTGTTTTATGTTCAATCAACTTAAATTTGTAAAAACTTCTGTTAAATTCCTTCAATTTTGAATAAATCAGTTTTGGTAGTAAACGATAAAAAGAGAGAAAGAGAGAGACCACTTTTTTGCCAGCTTTGTCAGCAAATTGTCAGCTTCTTTGGACTTAATGGATTTATTTTCTTACGAGTTTAAACAAAATGTCAATATTTATTTCACTCTATAAAAAGTCTGATTTATTCCTAATTTCATAGACTCAAGAATTATGTTTGCTGCTTCCTCAAACTACTTAATTAAAATAAGCTGAATCAACACAATTTTGGAGGTTTTTTTACTGTTTTATATTCAGTCCACTTAAATTTGTAAAAAAACAATTAAGTTAACTTAATCATTTTGTGTTTAGTGTATACATTATCATTTAGACCTCCTTCGTCTTTAATTACACAGCAAAATATCTATATTTAAATATGCCTACATTTGTTAATATGACCTTCAGCAATAGAATATGTTTTAGGTATTCTAGACAGTAAAAAATATGTAAAAAATAATTGTAATTACGTGTAAAGTTCATGTGCACATTCCATCCTGATCCTAGTAGAGTTTCATGCTGTGCAAAACGTAAAAACTCGAATTGGTACAAAGCACAGAAGTGAAACATCAGCGCTGTGTTTGGGTTTCTTCTGGTCTAAAGGATCAAAAATGTCCTCAGCTTTGTTTTTTATCTAATGCATTTTTCCAGGAGGTCGTGATTAGTTTTCTCTGCTATTCTGAGATGCATCAATGACATATGTTTTTCAAAGCCTAATACACCGCGGAGACTCTCGAGAACCATTTTCAAAATGACCCTCATTACATCCACCCTCATTGAAGCTTTTAGAGCCGTTTCGATGGTATTGAAATGATGCTCATAAATTATCATGCGAGATCACCTTGTGTGATGTCATCGATGCAAATGCTGCAGGGTCTTGCATTTTGTCCCTCTGGGTGGATAAAATATGCATTATAATATATATCGTGGAACTTTTACTCCTTTTAGCGTATCAAATCTAATTCAGTTGGTGCATTTTAAATGGCCTTCTAGGTTTATTATATGAATTTATAATGCCAACCCAGGCTCATTATAAAAACCTACAGCTATTTACATTTCTGGAGAGTACCAAATATGTGCCAGGAGGTACTTTTTTTGCAGTTTTTGTTTTCGCGAATCCATCAGAGGCCACTGAGTACACTTTTTTAGATCTTAAATTTATCTCGTGAGTGCCATTTGCGCCTGCTGTTCTCAGGTAAATCCACCAGAGGCCGCTGTCAACTGATTGACTGACTGACTGACTGACTGACTGACTGATTGACTGACTGACTGACCGACTGACTGACTGACCGACTGACCCACCCACTTCCCTAAACCCAACCGACAGTGTTTTCAATAGCAATCCAGAAAGCCCTCGCCTAATTTTTACCACGATTTTTCGATTTTACCACATTCTCACCCTGTTTTTTTTTTTTGTTTATTTTATTTTTTGGCTAACCTGCTTTCTGGAACCGTTTTTTGCTGGACTCAAACCCCGACATTGTGGTCAACTCCTCTCTGCATTTCAAGTCCACTCACGTACGTGGCAAACTACTGGACAAACTGGTAACAGTGGGAAAGCCGTCCACACGGAGCTAAGCAGTCAGCTGGAAAGCGCGAAAAGAAACGGTGACATACCGCCCCATAGCATTCGTTTTAAAGACGAAATGCAGCCATACATACATCTGGCTACCTAATTCATGATCTCCAGAAATGTAAATAGGGCTATGCTTTCAGAATGAGCCTAACATACAGAAGAAGACGAAGAAGAACTTTCGGTAACACTTTATAATAACTATACACTACAAATCATCTATTAAACATTAGCAAATAGTGAACACACTAGCTGTTAAGCATTAACTTTAATAAAAGTTAGTAAGCAGTTTATAAATATAGCTACAAATGCTCTATTTTTTGACTTAAAAGCATTTATAATATGCTTAATGATTGTGCTTTTATACTTTATTATTTATTAATTGTTCATTACTAAATGAAGTATTGCATTAATTACAAACCATTTGTATTTTAAGAGTAGTTGGTGGCTTTTACAGTAATTCAGAATGAGTTAGTAAATGATTAATAAACTATTCAAATCAACATTTAAATATTTTATTATTCAGGCATACAGTAATGGTTACTATGTATGTTAATAAATGCTTTATTAACTCAACCTCATGCAGTTTTGTGACCTTATCTAAAGTGAGGACTGTTTATGCTTTGTAAATACCTAATAAATGACAATTTAGAGGAAGAAGACATATGTAGTTTATATACACTCAAAAAACAATGTTTGCTGTTTGTTTAAAATATTTATTTAAATTGAGCTGAAAAACATAATAATATTTGAGGACAACCTAATTGTTTTATATTCGGTCCACTTAAATTTGTAAAAACTAATAATTTAACATCATTCCTTCGTTGATTGATTGTGGTCGATCCAAGTATTTTTTTTACAGTATATATTTTCAATAGTGCTATTTATTTATTTCTTTTTTTTTACTTTTTCTCCATGACTTGTTGCACATTTTCAATAAATAGGGGTATAACACCAAAGTATAACATCATTTCATGGCAGATAAAGGAAAGGTTAACAATTTACTTCATTTTAAATGATGACAATACTACATATATAAAGTTATACTCCAAATTATGAGCCCTCCTGTGAAGTTTTTTGGTTCCTTTTTCAAACATTTACCAAATTATGTTTAACAGAGAAAGCAATTTTTCACAGTATTTTCCATAATATTTTTTTTCTTCTGGAGAAAGTCTTATTTGTTTTATTTTGGCTAGAAAAAAAATATCAGTTTTCAATAATATTAGCCCCCTTAAGCAATATTATCTTTTCATAGTCTACAGACCAAACCACTGTTATACAATGACTTGCCTAATTACCCTAACTTACCTAATTAACCTAGTTAACTTTAAGCTAAATATTACTATCATGAAAAATATCTAGTGTAACATTATTTACTGCCTTCATGGCAAAGATAAAAGAAATAAGTTATTAGAAATGAGTTATTAAAACTACTATGTTTAGAAATGTGTTGGAAAAAAAGTAGTATTTCTTAATGATTAATTATGACTTCAACAGTACGTCTTTGTCATGTGTGACAGTGGAAATCCAATCTCATGTCAACAACCCATTTATATACACATGCACCTTTTAGTCTTTAACCCCTAAACGTATACATCTACGGTTTGACAACTTTATATTAGCAGTAATGCATCAATACCACATATAGTTTAAAGTGCTGCATTGGCCTACTTGTCAAAAAGTAGTACAGTAAAGTGATTTTTAAAGTGTTTTTTAATGCGCATAAACATGAACCCTCCATTAACCAACCAATATGCTCCTTTTTCACCTTTTCATAAGATAACTAAAGATATATTAGTCGAAAATGTGACAAGTATCAGGAGACGATGACTGTTGTTTTCTTTCCCTGACACAACTAATGCTTACGATTTCCCTTTCTTCTGCAAGGATGCTGGGATTTTTTGGTGTAAAAACAGCAGAGGAATAAATTTGGAATAATTGCAGCCAAAGTGCCTGCCGTTCTCCGCCGCAGCTTCAGGGAACGAGGAGAAATCATCTGCCGCCTTTTTCCTCCTCCAGCTCTCTGCGCACTGGTTCCCTTGTCATTGCCGAGCAGAAGTCTTGCCTGTTTAAAACAGACGTAATTAAACCTCTCTGCTCTCATTAAATATACAGCTGTCTGCAGCAGAGCTCCCCGGCACCTCTAAGTGAATGTAAATTTCCATTTCATGGTGCGCGCAAAGGGAGCGAGAGAGGAGAGTCGTTCTAGCAAGCCCAACTACCCTGCACTGCTGGCAGCACGTAAAAAAAAAAATTACCGCACCCCTAAAATAATTGCCCCTTTGTTTCCAGTGAAGCCACGTATGGAACAGCCCTCGCGTTATATAATTCATGCGTTAGGTAGAGTCACAGGTCTCCTCGTCGTTGGAAAATATGGAGCTTTGCGATATGAATAAAAGTGCAGTGAATTTGGTAGGGGGTGAAATTTTAACAGACTCCATAATGACTTCCTCTACAGTTTGAATGCTTATGCAATCTCTCTACCAGATGAAGGGACACTGGAGGAAATGCGAGGTTAATCACAGACTTAATGAACTTTCTTTTTATATGGCTCTATTCAGGAAGGGAAATATAATTGAATATGAATATTCTCAGGATTTATAGGTAAAGGGTGTCGTTTATGCCAAGCAAGTGGCTCTCGAAGTCGGTGAGTTTTCATTGGTTGTCTGAACTGAAGACCACGCCCACAAATTCACACCATTAGCTTGAGGCGTTGCTGTGCCAGGCTGGTTGGTGGGTTAATTATAGAATACAGTGTTTATAACACATGTTTACAAACAGGTTTCTACAAATAAACTCTGACGGTCAGCCATTGGTCGAATAAACAATTAACTTAACCTGCAAGTAAATGCCATTGGTGTTGCTATATCAGCATGATGCTAAAACTAAAACAGAGCCATTTTGGAAAATAATTTGATTAAGCTTTGATTTCAGAAAATTGATTGGGTTGAGTTGTACTGTAGTTTCTTCCACTCACACAGGGGTGCCGCTCAGGGGGGTGGAGGTGGAGGATTCTAAGTGCCCGTTTTGGGCCCCCAGAGTTACAATTAGGGAGCCCTCAATCACACCCAACTACCAAATCCACAACCCTCCACACCTACACCCCAACAACCCCCCCTCCCTCAAACCACGACCCCCCCCCCTCCCTTGAAAATAAAAGAAAAAATACACCCCCCTCCCCCAACTCAATGTTCTTCATCTTCAATGACCCAACTCCCCTTGCTCTTTACTTTTGTCTGTGACATACCCCACTACCCCCCCCCAGCTGCTCTTACACTAAACCATCAGATTGTTGTCTGCGCTCCTGCACTCACAGCAAACTAATGGTTGAGGCGTATACTGTCAAATTTGATTTTAGTCCAACTTTAATGCTACTTTACAGAAATTTGCAACTTAATTCTAAATAAAAATTACAAATAGCACCTTTAATGGGTCTTAGCAAGACCTCTCGTTAGTTATACCTCTGATACACACATACAAAAACTGACAAAAACCTGAAATTTAAAGATGACGACAAATTTGACATACGGCACAGATATAATATATATATATATATATATATCATCAGTCCTCTGAGCTTTTTTTCCAACTGATATGCGCTTTTACTGATATGTGATTTTCATGACACAGTTTTCAACCTAAACATAAAAACATTGTATGCTTTTCATTGACACAGCTGTTATATGGATATGTTTACATAACCTCTATAATTTGCCATTATTATGTTGACAAATGAGGTCATTGCACTGATGTAAATTTTAGTGTTGCACAATTACACAATCAAAAATACTGGATTTTATATGTTGGTAAATAAGTCCAACTTTCTTTGTTTACTTAAGTTGGTAAATATTTTACATAAAAGTGTATTATATTATATTATATTATATTATATTATATTATATTATATTATATTATACTATATTATTATATTATATTATATTATTATTATATTATATTATGTTATATTATATTATATTATATTATATTATATTATATTATATTATACTATATTATTATATTATATTATATTATTATTATATTATATTATATTATATTATATTATATTATATTATATTATATTATATTATATTATATTATACTATATTATTATATTATATTATATTATATTATTATTATATTATATTATGTTATATTATATTATATTATATTATATTATATTATATTATATTATATTATATTATATTATGTTATATTATATTATATTATATTATATTATATTATACTATATTTTACTATATTATTATATTATATTATATTATATTATATTATATTATATTATATTATATTATATTATATTATATTATATTATATTATTATATTAAATTATATTATTTTATATTATATTATTTTATATTATATTATATTAAATTATATTATATTATATTATATTATATTATATTATATTATATTATATTATATTATATTATATTATATTATTTTATATTATATTATATTATATTATATTATTATATTAAATTATATTATTTTATATTATATTATTTTATATTATATTATATTATATTATATTATATTATATTATATTAAATTATATTATATTATATTATATCATATTATATTATATTATTTTATATTATATTATATTATATTATATTATATTAAATTATTATTTTATATTATATTATTTTGTATTATATTATATTATATTAAATTTTATTATATTATATTAAATTATATTATTTTATATTATATTATTTTATATTATATTATATTATATTATATTATATTATATTAAATTATATTATATTATTTTATATTATATTATTTTATATTATATTATAGCTTTATTATGAAGTATATTTGCAGCTGAAGACTATATATAAACAGTGGTATAACTTCTTTAGTTTGGTCAGCTTTACAGTATATAAATAAATGTTCTATTTTAGCGATTTTTCCTTCATCTTGGTATTCTGGCAATACTGCATCTTCTCCTTTCAAATCACAGCACAATAATTCTCCATTACATCCAGCAACTAACATCTGATTTTTGCCTTAAGTGTTTGCCTTAAGTATTCCGTAACGTTCAGTTTGTCATCGTGGCACAGGTGAGTAAGCATGACGAAACTATTTCCATCATTTCTCCACAGTCAAAAAAACAGTGTGGAAATACACCGTCAAGTCAAAATGATTCAGACCAGTTCACTAGTAACTCAAACAGCTTCAGGCTCTCTTTTTTTATCCCTGTTTCGCTTATTTTAATACAGACAGCAATGAAAAATGGTCTAGATTACATCAACATACATCATTCTAACAGCAGCTAAGGGTGATTGACAACCAGAGTTGAGTAAGAATGGCCATATCACCAGTCCCTGCGGTTCAAGACCCAGGGGATGCTAGGACATGAAGCATTTCTGACAAATAAGGGAATGCAGTGCAATCCTGGGGACAGATATTTCTATATAGGGGAAAAAAAACAAGAGGGTGACCAATCGTAGTCGCTCTTGAGCCTTAAATAAATGCTCGTTGCTGAAACTCGAGGTCTCGGGATCTCACTGCCAGTCACTCACCCTGCCAAAGCACATCTATAATTCAACTCTATAAGCCCTCATACAATTCATAAAGCCGGTGTGTGTGTGTGTGTGTACATGGGGGAAGGCATCCTGTCCTTAATATACGATGTCTCTTCTTTCACCTGATCCTGTTGCGTTTACGTTTTAATTTCATGGCAGAGTCCTGACCACCCGTCCCGGTCTCTCAGCGTGAAAGGTCGCTTCACCCGTGCTCACAAATTCAATTACCTCCATGGGCCGCGCCTCGCTCCGCCGTGCCCTCTGCTTGATGCAGCTGTCCACAATTTGTCCACTTCACTCTTCATTTTCACTAATATCTTCCGCACGTAAGAAATTTCATGCCTATCTGCGGATTTTCTGCACCATAAAGATGTCAGCCAAAAGCCAGCTGTAAATCAAATGCCATAGTAGTGCATTCTCTCAGAGTTATTTACATGGCTTAGGGGAAGACACTGAGGAGGAAATCTGCTGTTTTTCACAATTGCTTTAACCAGCAAGCATTTTTTTGTGTTTAAAAGTCTAGCTTACGCTTTGTTTTAGGGTGATGTAGTTACAGTGTAGAGGAGAGCAGGGACAAAAGTAACATTTTTCATGAAAACCTCATTTTAAAAGATAATGTTTTTAGCAGAAATATATTTTTGCTGTGGTTACTAAATCGCAAGAGTGGTCAAAATCAGGTGTTGTTTTTTTATCAATGTAAAACAACTTCGATATAACTTCACCTTAAACAAAAGTTGCACATTGTTACTTTTGACCCCATCAGCAAGGATGGAAGTTACACACGGTTGGGTCCAAAGTAACACAACAATATTTGCTGGGTGATGGGGGTATGACAAATTGCATTTGTAAAATGTTTATTTTTTTAATTAGCATTATTATTTATTAAATGCATACTTATATTTGTTTTAATAAAAACTAGTTTCGATTTCCAAAGTTTCGATTTTAGTCTCCAAAACGTGATGCAGTGCATGGCAAAAAGGACCTGTGCTGGATATAACTCATTCTTTATTCTCACACTGCAGATGGTCTTTTTAACTGTTTTCTCGTTAGTGAAGCATTGAGTTTTTCCACAAAGTCCACCATGTAAATAGCAAATGTGCCATGGCGCGACAACTGACTCTTAAAGGGAATTGGTTTAATGCATGTTATGCTCAAAACACGCTCATAACTCATTAAGAGACTAAGCACAACCCTGTTAGACCATGCACCATGGCGCAAACCGTATTTTTCCGTCCTTAAAATAGCAAAAGTGGATTCGGACATGTCCTTAATGCGTTTGCACCATGCGCTTTAGACTTTGCGCCTAGATCGTTGAAATAGAGTCTATTGTGTAACAAAATGGACTAAAATTAGACTGATGAATGAAAATTGGTTTTGTAAACCATTTAAAATGGAGTTAATAACTTTAAATAATAAAACAAAAAATGCTGTTGTACATGATGTCGCCACTTGATTGGATTTGACTAATAGTAAATACTAAAAATAACGGTTTTGTAGCCTTTTGCTAGCATTAAATGTTAATAAATTACAGTAAAAGTACTGTAAAAATTGGCATATTGAAAAATTTAATTGTGGTAAACAGGATTTTCCATAAAAAGAAGTTGTGCTGGTTCTTACCAAAAACAAAAGTATGAAAATAATGAACCATTCGGATTTACTGTTCATGCATTTTTTTTGATTGTTTGTTTGTTTGTTCGTTTTGCATTATTTATATATAGGATGGGGGAGGGTTTGAGAGTTTATCCCCAATAATATATATATATATATATATATATATATATATATATATATATATATATATATATATATATATATGTCAGAAACAACCTAAGCATTTTTTGAGAAGTTGAGGAGTGTTATTTAGTCACAGAGTGTTCCAAGCTTTCCTGACCTCCGTTATATGATATTCAGTATGCAAATATAATTCATAAACCGATAAATAAGACTGAAATAAACTGCAGCGTGAGTCAGGTCCAGCTGTCAGCAGAAGTTTCCAGGCCTAAACAAACACAGGAACCCTCGAGAGGCCAGTCGTCTGAAGAGCTCAGCAGGGGTGGCCACAAACAGGAAGAAATCCTCTTCACCTTCACATCTCAATGAGGACCGTCACTCTTCCTGGACAAGCTGGAAATCCGAGAGTTCCTGGAAGTTCTGCTCTACCTACCACAGCTGGTTATTTAAAGAGCCTAAAACCAATACTTTAATGTCACTGCGTTCAGCCAGCGGACCACAGAACCAGGCCTTTCACTCCAAACCGACATGCTATTCTCTGTGTTGTCGAGGCTTTGGTTAAAGCTGATGGTAGAAACGCCCCGTTTGCTTTTTTTCCCCCTCAGTCTTTAACTAAAACTTTGTCTGGAAAAGCACATTTTCTTGTAAGTGTTGTGGTGAATGAGCCGTGATGCAGGTACACACAGGTCTATTCATTATATGTCATCATGTCTGAGTCCTACCTCTATACATGTGGGCGTGAATGTTTAGAAAGCATGCTGCCTCCTAAAAAATAACACCATTCGCAAAAGTTGTGCCAACAGATTAAATAAATAAAAGCATTGGTTACACTTTATTTTTGGTGGTCTATTTTTAGACTGGGTTAGTTTTAGGGTTACCCCTGACCCTAAAATGGCTAATTTGTATGAATTTACAGGCATAATATTTGAATATATTTAAATATATGAATTTATAGGCATCATATATATATATATATATATATATATATATATATATATATATATATATATATAAAGAAATAAAAAACAGTATGACTAAAAAGTTGACTGTCAAACCAAAGTGTTTCTGATACATTACAAAGCAAGAACAACAAATAGACAGAATTGCTTTGAATTGAAGATCATCATGCCGTTTATGTTAGGGTTAAAGATGAACTTCCGGTTTCCAGCTAAAGTAAGATTCCACACGAGCTACTAGATCTTGTTTTAGATTATAAGCGAGAGAAAAATACGGTCTATTAGCATTTCATCTTGCCTTGGACAAAACATCCGACAGGCACAAGAAAGCAGGCGCCAAGTGTTTATGTAGGTAATAAAAACAGGAACTAGACACCTAAAGACGGAGCCCTAATCCTGACACCATCTAAAGCAGCGTGAAGTCTTTATTATGATTACAGCTATTGACTTTACCTTTGAATCCAACCATTATTGTTCATTTATCAGATCCAAACGTTTGATGATGTGACAAATGAAGAAAATATGTTGTACTTTAGGTAAAACTGTGGTCATATAACAAAGTGGCTTTGCCATTTATTATGCAAACACATGCAAAATGCAGGGGATTTATTTTTTTTAAGTGGTTTGTTTTAAACAAGACCTATATGTATTGATTAGTTTATTGTGTATGTCAAATTCAACTGATGTTGCAGTTCTTCATCATAAAGTTTTCAGTCTGCGTGAATTTTTAATCTACCAAGTGATCAGTTGAAATGCATTTGAAAGGTGCTGGATGTACATTTTTGACTCTTCTAAAACATAAAAATACCATAACATGTTTGTAGATATTTATGAGACATGCTAACAGAACTCAGCAGGCACACAATGTCATATGACGATTATCTTTAGTTCTATTTTGGTTGCAACTTCAGTTGACCAAAATTTACCTCAATTTGCTGTTTAATATCGACGTCAGCTGACTTCTAATACCGATGTCTTCTGCCATTGATATTTGGTTGATTTTAGGCTGTGGGATTAACTAAAATCTACCATAATTTTAACCTCATGATATGACATCCATACAACGTCAAATCAAACATCAGTAAACGTTTATCTTTGGTTGCTTTTATGTTGTGTAATTACCTAACTAAAATTCAACGTCACTTTAATGTCATAATGTGACGTCCATACAATGTCAAAAGCTAACAACATTAGTAGTTGATTTTTGGTTGATTTTATGTCCTGAACTAACTAAAATTCATCTTGACGTTGAAGTCTGACCTCTAACTGATGCTGGGTTCTGACGTCAACCCGATTTTCATATACAACCAAAATTCCAACATCAACATCCAATGTCAATTTTACGTCTGTGTGATGTCCAGTGCCTGCTGGAAACATACTTGCTTCAAGAGTTCGCACTTAGCTGGTGGTTGATTATAAAGCTTGTTTGGCATGCTGTCCCAGAAGAGAACCCTGAGCTCATGAGATCCTCGAACCTGGGGCTCCGTTTGCAAGGCGAGAGGGGAATTTGAGCTCAGGTAGATCTCGGGAACCCGGGGGAAACCCACGTGAGCACGGAGAGAACGTGTAAACTCTGCACAGAAACATTGACTGACTAGGTAAGAGCTAGAACCAGTGACGTTCTTGCTGTGAGGCAACAGTGCTAATCACTGGGCCACCGTGTCACCCATCTAGAAAAAGAGGAGGAGTAGGGGTGGAAGGGATTCTTCAAACGGAGATGGCTGTTAGATGGAGCTTAGGGTATTTAGAGTGATTTAGGAATCATCTGATTGGTGAATCATTAATTGGATAATGCGGAACCAGCCACAAGCACATGATCCTCTCGAAATTAGTTCATAAATAAACTTCACTTTTCCAAAAGTAATACATAAGTAAATAAAATCTAAAGTCAGTTATTCTTCTTTGAAAATGTCTGTCTTTGGTTTGTTCTCTATAACCAGCCCACTGATAGTTTAATCAATTATATTTCAGCATGTATGGGTTGCACATAAAACACAGTTTATTTAGTTTCAGTCATATAGGCCGCCTCAATGAAAATGTGCGAATATGCTGGAGGACTCATAGGACAAGTAGCAGTCTTCGAAATTTACTCAGAGTTATAAAAATCCACATTAGGTTGTCTTACATTGTAATACTGTGTCCTAACATCACACGCAATGACAAGATTCCAGTGATAATCTGCACCATATCTGCAACACTACAGAAATATTTAAATACAGCAGCCATTCAGAAGCACAGAACAGTGAACAAACCCCACTGAAATTAGTCGAATTCATACATATTAGACCTCTTTAACGTTATTAAAAGTACACACTGATTGGCTGATGTTTGTAAGTCAGCTCTAACTTTAATTTTCAAACTGTTTGTTTGCTAGTTATTTTTTTTTTCAACATCTGAGGTAAACCATCTGCTGCTGCTTTCAGTATGGCAATAAAAGTATGTAGAATTGAATTCAAACGCACATTGGTGGCATTTAGCACTGAATAAAGCACATAATCAGTACCTGAGGTAATCATTGTCATAGTAGTTTATGGTGTTGTTCAGCTGCGATAAATATACTGTTACATCATGTTGTAAGGACGCAGTGTAGGCTAGATTGTCAGACACACTTGCTTCTGTTGGCATTGTCAATCTGGCAACTTGCATTTGCGTGGAGTTGGAGGAAGGGCCGGATAAAAAACTCTCTCCAGTGTTTTGAATTTGGATTGCAATACCAAGTTTAACCACTTAAATTACACTTAAACATGGGTCTTTAGCATTTTTGAAAACTCCATCTTTGTGTGTCGAAGATGCCAGCGTATTGTGTACACCAGGCGAAACTGGAATATAACGCATGCTTTAAAATGACAGCACATTAGTGCAAAGAGTGTACTTAGAGTGTTCACTAAAAAACACCATGTGTGTTGTGTGATTTAGTGTGTGAGAAGTAATCAAAACTGCATCATTAATTATTAATTAATTAGAATTTTCAGGATTCTAATAGCTGTAGAATTTTCTGAACACAATGTCAATACAATGCGGCCCCACAAGCATAACATCCAAAATCTGCAAAGAGGGGACTCGGTGTCCTACAGCCTGCAGCCATATGACCATTACACCTCCACTGGAAAAATGTGTTAGCTCACATGAGATTACATGTCCATTACGTCACCTGGCAGTGCTGAGTGCTCAGATATTTTCTATTGTGATTGTGTTGTTACAGGGGCCTGATCTGTTTTCACACTAAATCACCTGCGAACCTCTCCGTCCTCACCTCCAGACTCGGAGGAATTACCTCACTGTCACGTCCGGTCCTTTCAAACATGTGGATTAATAGACATTTTACACAACTTTTCTTTTTTTTTTTAGCTACAATCTGAGGCCCTCTTAGGAAAAATGAAAGAAAGAAAATGAAAACAAAAACTACACTGTAAAGTGTTTTCCATTTGTTTACTGTTGTGAATTGCATTATAGGATGTTGATCTCTGCTCTCTCGACTTCTGATGTTGAAAATTCAACTCTACAGTTTAACAAAGTGACTTTTATTGACATTTTAGTTTGAAATACCATACCATGTATAAGTCTGTAAAATAACAGAAAATGTACTGGCAATTTCTTACTAGGTTTTGGTACTGTAATATACAACAACAACCCAGACAATATATCACATTAAACTATTAAAAATGCTAATAAAAGTAACTTTTTTCCAACTTTGCAAGGTTAAAAGTTGTTGGAAGAACACAAAAATACTTTTGCTGCTTGTACATACAAACTATTTTTGTAATATGAGTTGAAACAACACAATCTGTAAAGGTGCTGTATTATCAAAATTTGGGTATACCAAGGAATAGAAGAATAATAGGAGATCAGTATATGGAAATAGACATACCGGACACCACTGTTTACTCGTTATCATGTAAATTCCTCGAGTCTAAAACCGCAGTATAAAATGGGCCAATCAGAAGACAAAACAAACTATGACGAAACTCACGGGCCACGCCCTCCACTTTTGCATGTATGACTACTTTAGGTTGTTTATCCGGACCTGACGTCATCAAGAGAACACAGACTCATATGTAGCTTTGAGATCATTAATATGCCCGCCTAATGCTGTGGTTGATAAGAGACAATATTTTCTAGTGAGAAAACAATGATAGTTTCCCTCCGTTAGTTATTTTAAAGCGTATATTTAACTTACTAAGTATGTGGGACTTTTGTTTTGAAAACGCAAACTGCAGATTGTTTACTGGGCAACGACTGCGCGAGACATGTGGGTCAGGATGCAAAATTCAGATCCACTCCGAAGAGGCATAAGGTATGTTTAGTTGTATCTTTTGTTAATTTAACTTGTCGTGTTTATTGTGACACCTGTAGACCTGTGGATCAGTCAGCTCAACTGTCATCTCTTCATGCAGATGATATTAAGTCAGTAAGTGACAATATAGCTTACAAATACAACGCGATACATCTTTATCTGTCTTTTTTGTCAAGTTTAGTTATGATTTAGCCTTTATCCTTATCTTGTGAGCCAAATAGTTGAATGTTAGACTTATTGGGCTTATATTTGTCCATGTTTAGCATGCAGTGTTTGTGAGAGAGCTGCATAACAGAGCAGAGCTCATTAATATTCACAACCCAATCCATATATGGTCAGTCATAGACCTTTGGGGTATTTTATGGAGTTATAAATGATCTTATTAAACCATCTGTTGAGATTTTCTGAACTTACCGAAGCCATAAATCTACAACGTAGATGTAGAAGTTTTTTGGGGGACAACTTAATTGTTTTATGTTTAATCCACTTAAATTTGTAAAAATGCTTAAGTTAACTTAATCGATTATGTTGGGACAACATGAGGGAATTACGTGGAACCTAGCATTTTTTTACAGTGAGCGATCAAGGTCCCATAATGCAATTAAAAAGCATAAATAATTCAATTTAATTCAATTCATCTTTATTTCTATAGCGCTTTTACTATGTAGATTGTTTCAAAGCAGCTTAACATAGAAGATTATAGTGGGTAAAATAAAAACATGGATCACAAAATACATAAAACTGTTAATATACTGATTTTATTTTATAGTGTAGGGCAAGAGTAGGAAAGCAGGAGTGGATGTGCTTCAGTAAAGCGCGTAATCTGAAAACACAACCAAACAAAACAATCAAACAAAACCCCCTCCATGCATTCCCCTGTCTCACAGTGCTTGTCCTGGGTTGGAGCATCACCCACCTCCAGCCTTACAATAACAGTGGGAGCCTCTGGGATATTTTGGGCTTTCCCAGATTTCCTCACGGGACAAGAACAAACAGTTAGCGGTTTTCGGTGTGACCTCTCGCACTCTCTTTCTCTGCCTTGGTTCCTTCTTCAAGCGGCCTGTGTTTGTTGGCATAGCTTATAGCTTTATTAAAGCAGAGACTGATTGGTAAATAAGAAAATGAGGAGGGCTTTTTCATTTAGCTCGGATGGGTTTGATCTATGACATCCAATAGGGAGAGATTTTTTTAGCATATTTTTTTCCTTTTCTTTTTTTTGGTGAGAATTGTAAACACAACAGGCTTGCCAAAAAAGAAAAAAGAGGGAATCGTATATGGAAAAGGTCTTTGATGGCAGGCCTTTTCTTTTGCATGCTGTAAAAATACATACAGGATCACTATTTAGGTACTGTATGCTTAATTTAAAAAATATATACTATAAAATATAAAATAAAATATAATAAAACATACTTTAGGGAATGGTTCACACAAAACTGACAATTCTGTCGTTGTGTACTGATCGCGCACTTGTTTAAACACAAAAGTAGATATTTTGAAGAGTGTTAAAGACTGGTAACCATTGACCTTCATAGTATTTGTTTTTCCTACTATAGAAGTCAATGGTTATATGTTAAAACATCATTCAATATGTCTTCTTTGGCTTTTAATAGAATGAAAAAACTCAAACTGGTTTGGAACAAGTGAAGGATGAGTAAATGATAACAACATTTGTAATTTTGGGTGAACTTTGCCTTTAATTTGAACACAACATATCATCAATGCTTATTTTAGATCAATATTGGGACTAAAAAATAACCATATTTTCACCATGATTTACTGAGTCACATATTAAAATTCATTGATTTAAAAAAAAATGTATACAGTAAAAAAAAATGTCAGGCAGATTTAAAACAAAAATAAGTCTAAATAATACCTCGAACCACTAGGTTTTATCCATTTGACAATTATTCCATTAGCTTGGATGGGTTTGATCTATGTGTAAATTTTATTTTGACTTTTAGTTCTTATTTTTAATTTGTTTTATTGGTGATAATTGTAAACATACTGTGCAGGCCATAAAAAATAAAGGTAAATGCAATCATCTGTCCATGAAAAGATATTTGCTAAGGAGCCTTTTTTTAATGCTATAAAGCAAAAAATGTATATATATATATATATATATAATAATAATATAATATAATAATATAATAATATAATAATATAATAATAATAATAATAATAATAATAATAATAATAATAATAATAATACTATGGTAATGTATATATATATATATACTATACTAGTAGTAGTAGTAGTATTAAAATAGTCTCTTTTAACATAAAATTTTACTCAATTTTCTGCAACAATTTCTTTTTCTAAGCTTGGGTGGGATTGATCTCAGATTTTTTATTTATTTATTTAATTTATTGGTGAGAATTGCAAACATAATATGTTTGGCAAAAAAAAAATTAAGTCAAACACAATCGTCTATCCATGAAAAAGGTCTTTGATGGAAGACCTTTTCTAATGCTTTCTCTTTTCTCTTGAAGCAGGTAAAAGGCTGATTGGGTTAAAGGAGGGCACAGAGTGGGGGGTGGGGGGAGCTGAAATGCAATCTGTGTACCTTGTGGAGGCATCAAGCACAGGTGTTCCTACAAAGGCATTGACAGCTTTCTCTACTGGCCCAGGAGAAGAGGTCAGACAAAATGGCAAATTCCTCCTTGAAGGCACGCAGGAAAAACGTAGCGGAGGGTCACTTTTTGACAATGGAGGAATATCAGGGAATGTCTTGTCTAGGAATGAGTTATGTATCATTATGAGAAACAAAGCTGAAGGCAACATGAAACTTTTGTTTTAATAATATTTGTATTTCAGACAGAAGTAGGTTATTTTAGAGAAACTTTGCACTGTGATCACTGTAAAAAAAATGCTGGGTTTCACACAATTCCTTCATGATGTCCCAACACAAACTGATTAAATTAATGTAATTGTTTTTTTTAAATGTAAGTGGATTGAATATAAAACATTTAAGTTGTACAAAAAAAACAAAAACAAAAGTTGTCCCATTTAAAAAAAAAAGGTTTATAAGCAGGTATTTTTTTAGGAACTGTAAAAAATTTTGTGATGCAAATAATGATATGTTATATTGTTATAATAAATCATTATGATATATTATAATGATAAATATATATATATATTTTGTAACATGCATCATTAAAATGTCCTCATAAATCACACATGATCTCAAATAATCGTTTTAAAGGTCACCTATTTTACCCCTTTTTCAAGATTTAATTCAAGTCTTTTGTGTCTCCAGAATGTGTCTGTAAAGCTATAGCTCAAAACACCCATCAGATTATTTATTATGCCTTTCAGAATATTGGATTTTCTGCTTTGAATAACCATTGAGCTGTTTTTGTGGCCTGTGCCTTTAATGCTAGTTCTCGAGAGCTCCCTTTGGAAAATGGAGGAAAAGGAGGAGATGGGGTGGAAGGGGGGATTCTTCCAAAACAAAGATAAGGCAGTAAGGTGAAATCGGTCTGTCTATTGTAAGCTTGGATTGATCTGATTGGATTGTTACTGATTACAGATGAGATTCCAGCTGCGCTTGATCATATCACATGCTCCTCTTGAAATTTTATGAAACTTAATAATATCATGCTCACTATATTGCCCATTCATGTCATTTCTTTTACAAAATTTGTTGTTCTAAATGACAATGCAGAATTTTGCTTATATTTTGACATTTTATTTGAACTAATGCTGTCAAACTATTAATTATATAATAATAACTGTTATAAATTAATGTTAATATTGCAATAAACATTTGTATTTGCATAAATTGTGTGCACACACAAAAAAAAAACACCATTCTATGTTTTATTTGACGTAGACACCAAACAGGATGTCTCATCTTCAATAATGTGTAGTTTGAATTTGTTTTATTTGACAGTGACTTGCACAGCAATACATTGACCATAAAAGGAAATATGTTTTCTGCTATTTTCCACCTGCAGTCCCTAGATAAGGTTAAAATAAAATTATACTGTATTCAGCAGCTAAATTTTGTGTTTATGCTTCATATAAGCTCAAATGTGAGTGCACTCCAAACTCAAAAAATGTATTTTTGACATTTTGATAAACCATGTTTTAGATATATTTCTGAAGCAATATATATATATATATATATATATATATATATATATATATATATATATATATATATATATATATATATATATATATATATATATATATATATATATGTATAAATTAACTAATTGTTTTTACAAATTTAAGTGGATAGAACACAAAACAATTATGTTGTCCCAAAAAACCTTAAGAATTGTATGGTTTCAACTCATTTTAACTAAGTAATTTGAACAAGACGCGAAAGTCAGTTTCTGAGTGTATAGAACTGCATTTGTGGCATTTGTGTATGTGGAAATTTGAAAACAATCACAGACACCCAAACTTAAATTGGCAGGATCAGGAGTATACTGGCGAGAAGACACTGACTTGCTTATTTGGTGAGGTACAGACACATTTTTCCTCTTCTAAGATTTGCCTCCAGCTTCTTTGGCTGAATAAGGAGACGGATTGGGCACTATTGATAGGACATTTCTGTGAGAACACCATTCAGAGTAGAGGAAGCTGGGAAATACAACCCAGAAAGCAGCAGTGAATGGCCACTCTGAATGGCCGGCTTCTTCTGAAGCCTGTGACTTTAAAAAAACACATTGCTTTTGGCTCTCCTTCTCCCTCAACTTGCAGTTAAATCAGGTTTAGAAAGGGGACGAGTTAAGAGTAAAAAAAAAATCACATCTTCTTTAGACCGAATGTCTTATTGTTATTTTTTTTAGGCAGAATTAAGATGCACAAGGGGAAGAAAGCAGCAGCTCTCTTTATTGACTCTGGGTAATCTTGACTCCACAGAAAATCCTTAAGCAGCTGGCTGCAAACCTTTAGGCTGAATGCACAAGCGTACAATATCTCTGTGCCGCCCCGAGGCTGTATCCCCGTCTCCCCGGCACACACATACACAAACACAGTCTCCATCCACACCCCTCCAAGTCTTCCCTTCATCCCTCTGGTGACTCTCTGAGCCAACTGGTCTGGAAAAGGCAGGATTTGTTGGCTGGGAGAGGCGACCGGTGCCAAGAACAACACAAACTCTGGGTCCTCCGGGAGAGCAGCAAATTGGTCTTCAGAAAGATAGAGCTCGGTCAGTGTCACTCGGGTCCAATTCCAGGCCCGAGACTTCAGGAGGTGAAACCAGAGTCGTTTCTGCACAAATAGACAAACTTGAGCATGAAGCAGGATGGAAATTTGACTGAGCTCTAAAGTAATTGATTTCCTGTGTAAACAAGCAGCTGGTTAAGGAGTTGTTTTAAAAGTGTAAAGCAATAAGTGTTAGTGGTCAACCTCAACTTGGCTACTTGCATGCCCAAAAAGTGCAGTGTTGAAATGTTGTACTTAGCCCACACTAGAGGTAGGTTGTATAGCTAGAACTGGGTACATTCGGTTCAATTCAATTCAACTCATTCAACTCAACACATTGTTACATTACAATCAAATTAGGAAAAGTTAAGGTTGTTAGTTACCATAACTTGATTAGTTACAAATAACTTTAACTTAGATTTGCTAGAAATATATTTAATACGATAAACGTTTTGCAACTGAAATATACTTTGCATTTTTTTTATGTTTTCTTAAACTTTAGTCAAGATCTTGACATAATAAACAAATCGAATTTTGACCACCCTTAGCAAAACACACTGTTTGAATGTGTGTGGTGATTGTACTCCCTGTCATGATTCTGCCACTTCAGTCTTATTAATTCTTGTTTTGGTGGCAGAGTCCGGACACTACTCCCATCTTGTCTTGTATGTTATTTTCTTTATTCTCCATTTCCACCTGGGGATACTCTTCCCGAGGCCCTCAGACTATGCAGAGTCACTGATTCGATCCAAGACCAAGGACGAGATGATCCCAAGGTTTTCATATCCTGGACCAGGCCGAATCCTGAACAGCTACTGTGATGGTCATGGAAGAGTGGAGAACATGAGACTGATTCCTGTGACGCTCCAGAGACAGACGAGTCTTCGCTGAGGCCAGCTTCCAGTCTCCACCACTGAGACTGCAGCTCTGCACAAGACGTTTGGCCAGCGGAGAAATTAAAATGGTCGTGCCCAACTGAGCCTGGTTCCTCTCAAGGTTTTTTTTCTTCACTTCCGCCATTAGTGAAGTTTTTTTTCCCTCTCCGCTGTCGCCACTGGCTTGCATGGTTCGGGATCTGTAGAGCTGCGCATCGTTGGATTTGCTCTTCAATATTTGGACTCTCAGTAGTGATTATTAAACCACACTGAACTGAGCTCAACTGAACTGAACTTAAACACTACAAACTGAACTACACTGTTCCTATTTACTATGACCTTTTATGTGAAGCTGCTTTGACACAATCTACATTGTATAAGCGCTATACAAATAAAGGTGAATTGAATTGAATTGAATTGAATTGTGCTCGGCTCGAGTTTGTTGTTTTGTTCGTGGCATCTCACTCGAAACTGCACAAGGTCAGGGCATGCTCGGGATGTGCGCTCTCGTCCTGGTGTGTTTGTTGTTTTGTTCGTGGCATCTCACACTCGACCACACAAGGTCAGAGCGTCCTAGGGATTCACGCTCTCGTCCTGATGTATTTGATGTTTTGTTTGCGGCATCTCATTCGAGACCACGTAATGTCAGGACGTGCTCAGGATGCGCGCTCTCGTCCTGGTGTCTTTGTTGTTTTGTTCGTGGTATCTCACTCGAAACTGCACAAGGTCAGGGTGTGCTCGGGATGCGCGCTCTCGTCCTGGTGTGTTTTTTGTTTTGTTTGCGGCATCTCACTCAAGGTTGTGGCATATTAATTGAGATTGCGCGTTCACAACAATGACTAGAGACATCGACCAAGACAGGATGAGTGCCCGGACCAAGAAAACTTGAGCCGTACAAGACAAGACAGGACTAGTGGATTGACTTGTTTGACTGGCCACCAAAACAAGAATTAACAAGACCAAAGTGGCAGAATCCTTACAGTCCCACTTGTAAAATTGTATAAACGGTTTAGCTGATTGAAACATTTTCAGTGCATTGCTTCTAAGATTAGATCACAGAATAGACCATTACCATGGGAAGTAGTATAAGTCACTTTCCAAAACCTTTTCATTCAATGTTTCATGCTGGTGGAATGACTTTCCTATTCCCACACGGACTGCGGATTCATTATTATCGTTCAAAGAACAACTAAAAACCACACTTCCGAGATCAGCTGAACCCCTCGTTTCTCCCCCACCTCACTACATGAAAACCTAAAACATAATCCAATAACAAATGTGCAAAACCGGTGCTAGTGTTGGTTAATGTGTAAGAGAGATGAAACTATTTGCCTCACACAGGTGAATGGGCTTCACAAACCACCGGTAAAAAAACACTCTCTTTCATCTTCTGAGTCTTTAACGGACACTTGCACCGGTTTTGCACATTTGCACCAGACACGTTCTTACAATCACTCCATATCTTGACAAAGTAGACTTAACAAACCACCTGCAGAAACACTCTTCTCTCTATCTCTCTCACCCCCCCCCCCCCCCCCCCCCAACTCTAGCACTTGATTCTCTGAGCGCAAACGGTTCCTTTATATAGACCATTTTGATTAATTTAACAAAAACAATGGTCTTATCGTATTTACTGTTTTACATGTTTAACTTTTATAGCTTCCAAGAATTCAAAAAGAGTCACATATTGAAGAATAATATCATAATAGCTGATTTGACATTAAGTTATGATTGGATTGCCTCTTGTTACAGTTATGAAATAACTGAAGTTCAATAACAAGCAGAAAATGTTCATGGCAAGGGGTCTATAATTAGCACGTCTTGTATGTATTGCCTCTTCTTGTTGAATTGCTGATTGCCTCCTCAAATTGTAAGTTGCTTTAGACAAAAGCATCTGCTAAATGACTAAATGTAAAAATTAAATGTAAGTAGGGATGCTAAGTGTGAAAAATGGAGGGACTTAAGGGATGTGGTGATTAAAAAAACGTGTAACAGAAAAAAAAATAATATAAAATTACATTTTATTTTTCATGAGCTGAATTCAAAGATCTGCAACTTAAATCTAAACCCAAATCATTGTTAGTGAGCACTCATTTGCCAAAATAATCCATTCACCTTACAGGTGTGAAATATCAAGATGCTGATTAGAAAGCATGATTATTGCACGGGTGTGCCTTAGGCTGGCCATAATAAAAGGCCAGTCTAAAATGGCAGACAGCACGTATGTCTTTGTGTGGCTGAACGGTTTGCTGATGTAAACATTATGAATAGTGTAGCCCATGGTGAAGGTGGGGTTATGATATGGGCTGGCATGTATTTTGGACAACAAACACAGCTGCATGTTATTGATGATATTTTGAACACACAGAGAGACCGCAATGAGATCCTGAGGCCCGCTGTTGTGCCATTCATCCATAAACATCACCTCATGTTGCAGCATGATAATGCACAACCCCATGAATCAAGCATCTGTACACAATTCCTGGAAGCAGAAAACATTCAAGATCCCAGCATGCTCACCAGACATGTCAACCATTGAGCACTTTTGGGATGCTCTGGATCGGCATATACAACTCCAAGTTCCAGTTATGACCAATACCCAGTAACTTCACACATCAATTGACAATTGAAGAGGTGTGGGCCAACATTACTCCGACCATAATCAACAATGTAACTCTATGCGAACTAAGGAGATGCACTGTGTGAGGTAAATAATGGTCACATCAAATACGAACTGGTTTTCAGACCATTATAATAATCCTTTAACTTTGTTTAGGAAATTGCCTGTTTTATATGTTTATACAACTAATATTATCATCTCACTTTTTTGGGTGTTTTTGCATCTGCCATTTATTTATCCTATTTTATTATTTATAAAATGTCAATCACACTCACATCTACACAGTCTGAGGTATCAATCTGAGGTACATTTCTGAAAACTGTCATTAGCCAACTAAGGTCGCAAGTTCCGTCATTACAAACATAGTTCGTTGATTTAGCGTTTCCCTAAACCCATCGTTACAGCGAACATTCGCAAACTGCATCGCAAACGTACGTTTCCAACTACCCCTCTTTAGCTGTAATTAGAAGCATAGTTCCTGGTTGTGTTCTATTCCCAGTTAACCCCCCTAAGCCCTATTCATTTCGAACGTTCCAACTTTTAAACTTGGAAAAATAACATTAAAGTCTTCTTTCTTAGGTGTCATTTGCTTTCAAAGTATTTTTACAGTTCAGTTTTAGCTATCTTTATATTGACCATTGTGTACCCTTTGTAGTGCACTTTAAAAAAATGTATGCCAGTTTGAACGCAGCCGTTGCACATGACAAAAGCTATAGGTGACCTATTATTTAAAAGCGGAATTCACGTTACGTCTCCAAAGCTTGTGAAAGCAAAATATATAGTATAGGTTTATGGTTTTAATTTATAGTAGGTTATTTATTAGGAAATTAATATATACTGTATATGACGTAGGCCTGTTGGTTAGACCATTTCTACAGTAGTTTGGATGTGTCAAAGTTGTAAAAGTTATAAAAAATAAGTAAATAAATAAAACAATATCCTTCGTAGTAATAATAAGTAAAAGAAGAAGAATATTAATAATAATAATAATAATAATAATAAATTAATAAAAAACAACAATAATGATAATAATTATTATTATTATTATTATAAGTAGGATTTTTTTCATTTCTTAATAAATGGCTTACTGTAAATTACAACCATTTATTTAACGATTTAACAGTTTATATGTGATTTTTATATGAGATTAGAATACGTGTTTTTGAATAGAATATGGAATATTCTCAATAATATCCGTAGAGGAAACATTGGCCCTATATGTGTCATTTATTATTAAATTGATATGGACATGTTTTTATCAAAACTAATATTGTTTTTTTTAAATGCGTGTGCGTGTAAAACAATATAATTTGCACACAAAAAATGATGTGCTTTTAAGGAGTTGTTACTCCACCCCGTTTAGAGCGTCATTATGGACGTTTTATGTTATAACTAACATGGTTCAAATGATAGATCTGCGACAAAGCAGCTACGGTTTTAGGAAACATTTGTCACTACATCGTTCTTTTCCCAAACGATGCATCATATTATGATAGTTCTGTCGCGGGTACGTTGTTGTTTGGCGAAGTGCACCCCTGCTTAAAAGCAAACTCCGGAGCAGTTTGATTCTGATGTCTGATATCTACACAATCACAAAACAAAAGCAGGTGCACTTGGATCAGTATTATTACTGTTTACTCATGGGACATGTATAAGCAAATCCTTGTCAGTTTACATATGTTGCAAACTAAACCAGCATTGCAACAGTTCAGTCACTGATTCAAAACAAAGACAACTGCCTACAAGTGTGAAAACACCCCTGAAAAAATCCCTAAAGTCCCTATATATTTCTTTTAACCTCCACCTCATTCATTCATTCATTTTCTTTTCGGCTTAGTCCCTTTATTAATCAGAACGAACTGCCAACTTATCCAGCATATGTTTTACCCAGCAAACGTTAACCTCCACCTCGATATTGGAAATTAAATCTCCACTATTGTATTTCTACTTAGCATATTTTACTCTATATTTGAATGTACTTGTTTTTATATACCTGATTCTTGTCCCCTTCATAGCGTAGTAGTCATATAATATGACCTTCTTAATTATTCAAGATGTGCCTTTTTGTTGACATCACAAGGCAGGCCACTCAACGGGATATTATTATCCTAGAACATACTGACCATATATATGATGTGCATTATTACCTTCTCCACATCAAATAGTGCTAGACGCTGGATGACATCTTGTTTGAAGTTTTGATGTTTGATCGAGGTGTGTTTGATGCTTTCAAAAGGGTGGGGGGATGTTGGTCGTAAAAGAAGGGAGAAACCCACTTTGCTCATGTTGTGAGGTGTCCTTTGAAGTATAAGACCAATGGGAAGATTAATCAACAGTCACATGTCTGCTTATTGAGTTGAACGACACATTCAATAACATGTTGATTACATTTATGAATTCAATAAATATTAATTACACAGAATCGGATGCTTTATAAAAGTAGTTTTGAAATGTAAACGAAGCAGTCTAAGAATAGTGTTGAGAAAAATGTTGCTTTCAAAGTTCATCCACTAACAGTGTAAAACAATTACACTAAAAATCAATTAGTAATTTTACTTAAAGTGAGTAAACCTGTTATAAAATTTTGCACATATTTAATATACTTAATAATTTTAAGACAACGGGCTAACTCACCTTTTCAAGTAAAGTCAACTAGTTGCTTTAAAAGCAACCAGATTACTCACTTTTTAAGTGAAGTCAATTAATATTAGCTATTAAAGCAATAGGTTAACTCACTTTTTAATTAAAGTTAACTAATAGCTTTAAATGCATCAGGGATACTCACATTATAAAAGTAAAGTCAACTAATCGCTGTTAAAGCAATGAGTTAATTTTTTAAGTCAACTAATCGCTTTAAATGCAACATATTTACTAAATTTTTTAGTAAAGGCGACTTATAGCATAAAAAGCTGCAGGTATACAACTTTTTTGGAGTAAAGTCAACTAATAGGAATGGGTTTGCTCACTTTTTTTAAGTAAAGTCAACTAATTGCTTTAAAAGCAACTGGTTTCCTCACATTTCAAAGGTAGCCAACTAACCCCCGTTAAAGCAATGGGTATGCACTGTAAAAAGTAATTAATAAAAAAGTGAGTAAACCCATTGCCTTAGAAATGACAGTTGGATTTTACTTAAAAATGTAAGCACTTCTGTTTTAACTCAGAGCTGTTAAGTTCACTTAACTTAAAATGTATAATTATGCACATAGTTCATTTACTTTATAATTTGAAGGCAGTGAGTTTACTCACTTTTTTAACTAATAGTTTTTACGGTTTACTCGCTTTTTAAGTCTACTTATATCTTTAAAAGCGTCAGGTTTACTCACTTTTTAAAAGTAAAGTCAACAAAACGCTTTAAAAGCAACAGGTGTACTCACTTTTTAAAAATCAACTAATTGCTTTAAATGTGATGGATTTACTTACTTTTAAAAGTTAAATCAACTAATCACTGTTAAAGCAATGAGTTAGGTAGCTTTTTTAAGTCAACTAATAGGTTTAAATGCATCAAGTTTACTCACTTTTTTAGTAAAGTCAATTAATAGCTTGAAAAGTAATATGTTTACTAAAATGTTTGGAGGAAAGTCAACTAATTACTTTTAATGTAATTGGTTTACTCATCTTTTAAAAGTGAAGTTAACTAATCCCTGTTAAAGAAATGGGTTTACTAGCTTTTGAATTAAAGACAACTAATAGCTTTAAATGCATCAGGTTTACTCACCTTTTATATAAAGTCAACTAATTGTTTTAAAAGCAACCAGTTTAGTCACTTTTTAAAAGTAAAGTCAACTAATCACTTTAAAAGCAACAGGTTTACATGCATTTTAAAAGTAAAGTCAACTAATCGCTGTTAAAGCAATGAGTTTACTCCTTTTTAAGTAAAGTCAACTAATAGCTTTAAAGGCAACGGGTTTACTCACTTTTTAAAAGAAAAGTCAACTAATCACTTTAAAGGCAACAGGTTTACACGCATTTTAAAAGTAAAGTCAACTAATCGCTGTGAAAGCAATGGGTTTACTCACTTTTTTAAGTATAGTCAACTAATAGCATACACAGCAAGAGGTTTACAAATTTTTTTAGGTTAAAGTAAACTAATTGCTTTAAATGTAATGGGTTTACTTTTGAAAGTAAAATCAACTAATGACTGTTAAAGCAATGGGTTTACTTTTTTAGTAAAGTCTACTAATAGGTTTAAATGCAACATATTTACTCACTTTTTGGTAAAGTTAACCAATCGTTTTAAAAGCATCCAGTTTACTGACTTTTTAAAAGTAAATTCAACTAATCATTGATAAATCAGAGAGTTTACTTACTTTTTTATTAAAGTCAACTAATAACTTTAAAAGCAAACGGTTTACCTACTTAAGTAAAGTCAACAAATCACTTTAAGAGCAACAGGTTACCTCACTTTTTAAAAGTAAAGTCAACAAATCCCTGTTGAAGCAATGGATTTACTCACTTTTTAAAATTTAAGTCAACTAATATCTTTAAAGGCAAGGGGTTTACTCACTTTTTAAAAGTAAAGTCAATAAATCGCTTTAAAAGCAACATATTTACTCTCCTTTTAAAAGTTAAATTAACTAATCACTGTTAAAGGAATGCGTTCACTCACTTTTTAAAGTAAAGTCAACTAATTGTTTTCAATGCAACATGTTTACTCACCTTTTTAAGTAAGGTCAACTAATAGCTTAAAAAGCAACAGGTTTCTTTTTTAAGTAAAGTCAACTAGTCACTTTTTACAAACTGCAATTTTTAAAGAAGAACTTACGAGCCATTTTCAGTCACTAGTTTATACATAGACATATTTGTACAGCGTTTCTCGTAAAACATACTGCTGGAATAGTAGGCAGTTCATTCCGCTGTGGTGACCCTACATACATAAGGGGAAATGAATGAATATTAGTACAACACCTTCAGTGTTGTCACTATGTCAAAAATTGTTGCAATGTGTAATTAACTACTCCCCAACACTGAATATATCACTCACTATATCATGCTACATAATTGAGTGCATGTGACATCCTGTCAGGGTTATGTCTACTTCAATCCTCTTTACCTTTCGCCTCAACAAAACAGAAAAAAATCTGTCAGAAAGTCTTTAAAATGTAAACACGAAGATGGATAAATGTTAAATATAGGCAGAGGTGCTGAGAGAAGTGATAGGACAGATTTTTTTTTACTTCACACATGGACAGTAGTAAGTCAGATGTGCAGATGGTTAGAAGTCAGACAGGGGCGTTTAAGATAAGCCAGCGTGATTCTACTATACATGCAAATCCTGCTCAGACACGCAGAACGCACAGACATGCTTTAACTCATGGCGAGCAGAGCTTGTTGCGACTTACATTTTACACTCTTTGAAGTGCTTCTTTAGCACACATGCAGAGTAATTGGAGGACAGGGGACAGCTTTCCAATTAATAACAGAAACCATTGGCTTCCCAAGTAAAAGCAAAAGAAGTACAATTAATGACACAATATGTCAAGTATTCAAAGCTATTGTAGGAACAGGTTTAATCTCATTCGCTTCAAGAAAGGTTTTCGAATTGGGAGGGTTTTAAAGGAGGACACGAAGGTGCAGTGAGACGTATGAGGCTAAATCTTTCATTCGACACAGCTGCCAAGTTTGAATATATTTTCCTTAAATGATTCATTCGCTCTAAATTGAAAATTCTCTCATTTGCCCATGTACTGTAATTCCCGCATGACTTTCTGTCTTTGTGGGAATACTATAAAAAAAAATTATGATTGTTTTCTCAAGTGCTGTTGAAATACCAACCATAAAATGTCAACCTCCAGCATCCAAACAGACCATATTGCTTGCATTGGGCATACATATTTTGTATTTATTCAAGCATTCAGCACCAGGTTTGATTTCAGCTGCCAAATCCCAGATGGCACACTTCATGTGCACTTGCAATCTTGCAGACTTACTGTAAGGGCTTCTGCAGAAGATACTTTAGGTACAGGAACTCCTACCTAACTTGTGTAAAATATATAGACAAACCCACCTGTTCAGTTCATAAAGATTTAAATTTGACCCCAACCATGCTCTTGGTTCACATATATTACTGTACAATGGGGTTCCAGTTCCTGCCAATATCCAGCAACTCCCCATTGGTTGCAAGTTCCCTTGAGAATTAATATCCCCATCGGTCATTGTTCTGGTTCAATTCATCATCACTAGAAACTGTAAAGTGATGTAAACCAGCCAAGATTAAAACTACTTTGAAATTATAGCTTGCTATGCTACAATAAGCTACAGTCAAACTACACTAGTAGTTGGCACAAGTAGCTTGCACGTGTGTATTACAAAAAATAATAAACATTAATTTTAAAGTTAAATAATTGATACTATTTCTTATACTATATATATATATATATATATATATATATATATATATATATATATATATATATATATATATATATATATATATATAAATATATATATATATATATATATATATATATATATATATATATATATATATATATATATATATATATAGTAGTGCATATTATTTTTTTTTTTTATATATATATATATATATAAGGGACTAAGCCAAAGAAAAATTAATAAATGAATACAAGAGTCAACGTACTATACAGCAACAAATGTAGCATTGCAAAAGCAAAATAATGATCTTGGATAAATATTAAAAGTGTATTTTGCTTCAACTTTGTTTACCCAATTCACTTATTCACCTTATTCTCTGCGTAAGAGCGGGCGCAGCCATTTGAATCATTTTGGCTCAGACTTCATGTCTCATTCACTTCCATTCATTTTTAGACGTTAAAAACAGCTCATTATGTTGTTTGGTGTTGCAAACTGATATTTTCTTATTATATTATTCTACTTTGTCTGTATTGTCATGCAAACACTTGTTTGTAGAGTAAGTAGTTTGACCGTTTTCTGACGTTTATTATTCCTAGTCATTTCTCCCATAGGCAACTGAATCAGAAGTTCTAAAACAATCGCAAAAACGAGCGCACTTCCGCATTAAAGAATAAGGTCAATAGCACATATCTGTGGGGGAAACGGAAGCACCCATAGAAAACCCACTCTAACACGAGGAGAACATGCAAACTCCACACAGAAATCCCAACTGGCTCAACCGGGACTCAAACTAGTGACCTTCTTGTTGTAAGGCGACAGTGCTAACCACTGAGCCACTGTGCCGCCCTAAGCAGGTATTAAGACAGGTAATTTTGGGAATTGTTAAAAAGCCCCAAATTGCCATCACATGCATGTGCCCTTTAAGTCTAAAAGAGTATAGGGCAGGGGTGTCCAATTCTGCAGGGTTTGGCTCCAACTAACACCAAGATGCTTGTAAGTTACTCAAAATCTTGATCGGCTGATTCAGGTTTAAGCTAAACTCTCTTTGGCCCAACAGAACAGGTTTGGGCACACCTGGTGTAGGGTGTCCCGTTCATCATTTTAACTTTCAGAAAGGTGCTCATGAGAGCCCCCTTTGTGGCAGTTACATGCAATCAAAGCAGCCTTCTGCTGAGCTTGCACTGATGTGAACTCCGCAGCTGCCTTGAAAGTCAAAAGCGACATTACGTCATGAAAGTGCAGACTCCAAAGAAGATGGTGCCAACTGAGATTGGGCCAGTAATAGAGATCCACATTGAGTCAGGTGACTGAATCTAAAGCAGCAGGTTTAATGCACATGTGTGAATTGATTTTTTGAAGAGGGGGAAACAATAAGTAAATACTTAATTAATTTCCCATACAAAACCTTCGAATGACTTCTGTAGATGGAATATATTTTACAAGTCACTGGAACATTTGACTTCTGATGCTTCCATGAATTCCATAAATCCTGTGGTCATTTTCAATGTATGGAAAATAGCGCAGAGGACTTATAGTTGTGGGCTGACCACAGAAGAAATTAAAGTAAATGGTTATAGATTTTTTTTTTCAGATTTGGAAAAAAACTACCCTTTTAAACTTGGATTTTAGAGATTAAAAATCATCCGAGGGGAGTTGTTCACAGAGATGTGCAGATTTCTCCCACCTAATGGAAAACATTGAATTCCAACATCTGAAAGACTAAATTGCAAAGTTAATGTTGTAAAATATACACAGACAAATCTCCACATGTGTTCGCTTGTGGAAGAACATATTCCATTTTTTTTTCAATGGGGTCTTGTCTGCATAATGCACCTCCAATTGCCGTTTAAATAGTGGCGGCATTCTAGTGGAATCTAATAAATCAGCAGTGAGATTTTTTTCCTTCTTCCCAGCAGTCCCCACTCTCTCCGGCTCCTCAGATGGCTTCAAAGAGCAGGTATCCCACAAGACCCCAGGGGGCCCATGATTGAAAGCTCGGAAGGATGGACTGACTGCCAAAATCTTATAAAGAATGTAACAGAAGATACATACATTATTCATATTAAATTTTAATGCCCGAGGTACATTCACAAACACGGGGGGAAATAAGGAGGGGGGGGGGGGGGGAGCAAAAAGACTTATTGAAAAATTTCACACTCCTTGTTGGGGACTTAAAAATTTGTTATGCCAACAAAAAGTTGTTTGCATAAAGCGGCTATTAAATGCTGTCAGGTTTTCTTTCTGCCATTTTGACTTTGAATATGGAAATCAGGTAGAGTGAGATGAGAGGACACCACGGTTCACAAGGGCCAAAGGTGCCATAACACACTTCTGACTGCTTTACCCAGTCACAGTCAGTCAGGCAGAAAGGAGAGGGGGGTGCTTATTTGAATACATTTCATTTCTATAGATTAGGTGTGACAACTTCAAATATGGAGGGAATCTTGGGCGTAAAAGGCTTGAGCGATTTTGCCCTCCACTGGGAGGTTTCCAGATGTCAGACTACCAAACGATTAGCATGGCACACACATTAAGAGGAGGAGAGAAAAGCATATGCCATTGCGGTAAGGAGACAGAGCAGCTTCCCTGCAGGCCCGGTCAGCCCTGCACTGCAATCCACTCTCCACTCACACAGAAAATCGGTTTTCCCTGCTATGCCACGCTGTATCAAAGATGTTGCCACATAATCAACTGATATCAAACTGCCTTGGAATGGCAAACTCTCTGTCTCAGTGGAAAGAAAAGAAAAACAGGGCAAAACCCTGCTGGATGTGCACAGTCAATTTGATTCTAGATTGATTTGCGCATTACCATTGATTATGCTGGACTGACAAAAAATCAACACAGGCTCATTGTGGATATGTACCCGGGTCTACATTTATGGAGACCAGGATATATGTGCCCAGAGGTACGTCTGGGTGCATTTCGTATAAAAAGCGAACACTACAGGACACTATGAAGCTGCAGACAGCTTATGCTACTTTTTGCACTTCTGCTGGTGGCTTACCTCTGTATTGGCCCGTTATTACAGGTCAGCACGGGTCACTTTTATCAGGCTTGTGTTTCCACTGCCAAAAGGGTACCAATGGTACGTGTGTACAACAGAAAGTTTCAGTCGTTGTCATTCTAGCTCGAAGGACTCTCGCTCAAAGTAAAGCTGTACGGGTCATTCACATATTATATGAGAAGCACTCACAAAACAGATGCTTTGTAACACTTAAATACTTGTGTATAAATGTTCGTTACTAACTTTTATATGAACTATTTGAATATGAATTATTTGATTATAATTACAGATCAATGACAATGCAATTATGTAATCTGTGATTATATAAAATAAATAAATAAATGCAACATATATGAACACATACAGCCCCTTACAGTCTCTGATATGTTACCAATTACAGAATAACTACACACAGCATCCATTTAGTCCTTATTTGGGTTCAGAAACAACACGCAAGATATAGCCCAGTCAGTGCAAACCTCTCATCTGCATCTTTAATCTTCATCAGCACATGTAACCTCTTGCTAGAAAGTAATTCCGTCATTCCCGATTTCTTAATAGTCCAAAAGCTGATGATAATAGTTGAACATGACAGTTTGCTCATGGTTTAGATTGCTGAAAAAGTCATTTGCTCTGTTTTTTCTAGCTTCTCCTTTGTTTTTTGCGCTTCACTCTCGCGTTTGGATGTCAGAAGCACTTCAGTAATCATGCACACGTTATTATCATGAGCTCAAAAAGTTCGTTATTTTGAATATAGACGCACACACAAACTCCCTGGAGAAACTGAAACCACTCGCACTTTTAGACGGCCTCATAAAACAAAAACAGGACACGGCAGATCTTGTTCTTCTTGGCTTTGTGGCTGTTCATCAAGACAACGACAAGGTTTGTTTGAGCTTGGGTCGACCATGGCTTGTTATTATATGTATATAGTATTACTATGTAATGTCTCTGCTGTGTATTTAAAAATGGCATCTCCTTTGTTTTCATTCTACTGCTTGTGTATGCGTAAGTGACTTATCTCTGTAAATCAATAGCGTTCAGCTACGCATCTAGCTCCGCCTTTTGGTACCCTTTTGTCATGCTAGGTACCCTTTGCAAAGGGTACCAAAAACGTGGTATGGTACGGTTCGCTTTTTGGTTCCTTTTAACAGTGGAAGCAGCCATAAAAGCGTACCGAAAAGTACTGTACTGTACCGTATCACTCAGTGGAAATGGGCCATTTGGACGGCTTTTTTCATTGTTACCAGTTTGTCCAGTAACTTGCCACAAATGTCGATGAACTTGGGATGCGGAGTGGAGTGAATTGCAATGACAGGGTTCAAGTCCGGTGAAGAACAGTTCCAGAAACTATGTAAAACAAAAGCAAAAACATAAATAAATAACAGGCTGAAACATGTTAAAATCTGAAAGCCTGGTAAAATCACACGTATTCACATGTCACATCAGTTGATCAGTCGACAGCAAGCTGGTTGGCTAAATTGCACATTGCACCCTCTGGTGAATGGCACTTATGAGAGAAATTTGAGATAATCAAAGTTGTACACAGCGGCGACTGGAGGATTTGTGAACACAAAAACTGCAAGCAGGTGTACGTATTTCGCAGTCTCCAGAAATGTAGACCTGGGTACATATCCACAATGAGCCTGGATCGCAAAACATGCGCAAATTTGGTTTACCCTTCCAAAGAATCAAAATCTCCATGATTCCAAATCTTCCAAAATCTGTCAACTAAGTCCCCCTTCAGATTACTTGATTTCAGGACAATTGGCTTGATATAGGGCATCTTGGGGATTGTCAACGACAAATGGTCATTGGGGTGCAAGAATTACGACAGAAGATGATCGCAAGTTATTTCAATATAAAGCCCCATTTGACTGGAATAACCTACCCGCTTCTATTAGTTCAATTAAGTCCTTTCATCTCTTAAGGACCAATCTGTATTCAATTTTGAAAATAACTTGTAAATGTCATTACTTTTGTTTTCATTTTGAAGCTACGAAACTGTCTGTGTGTTTTGTTTTGTTGTTTGTTGGGTTTGATGTGTTGCACTCTTTTTTGATTTATGTTTGTCTTAATGGGGACTGCCTTGGAAATGAGATGGGGCTATCCTATTCAATCAATTCAAATTCATCCAATCACATGTAGTATCATTGTGCACAACAACTTGTCATGTGTGTGACGCTTCAAGATGTCAACCCAGAAAGTGTAGCATGTTTAATTTCTTCCCTGTCATCCAAGTGTTCTGTCACATTGGTGACACTGGCTAATAAGAGCACAGAATATCTTCAGAATAGCCAGAATAAAAAATAAATGCTGGCTATTGATAGTCGAGGTTTCAGCAGCCCATAAGTACTGGAATTAGCATGTAAACTAACAAATCACTCGTTATGTTCTCATTCACAATGGAAATTGTATATAAATGTATGGTAACTTGCTGGTATGCTTTGTTTAAAGCCATTGCTGGGAAAATGCTTCTGCAGATGCAAAAAGAGCTTCTTGTTTCCACAGAATGGAATGATTTCCACTTATCTATTGTTTTCATTCAGAAAACACATATATATGGGGAAACTGCTGTCTGTGGTAAACACTCAGTAGACAAGGGCTTCTTGATGACAGAATGTGCATCGTAGACATCCTGCAATGATTGATCCTGAAGTAATTAGGCATATTTGGCATACCCACAATACATCAAAATTTTATCTAGACAACATTTCATAATCTGACTGACTATGGTAACAAACAATACCAAATTGTCTAGTCTGAACTGGGCTTTAAATATATTTTCCCCATAGGGGATCTTACTCTAATTCCCCCTAGTGGCATGTTATATCTAGTTTCACCTAGCCAGACCTTGGCAGAGGGACTAGACTCCATCACAGCTTTCATTGGCCAAGGGCCACTCAAGAGGCTATCTGACTCATATTTAAAGCAATCACAGTTTATTCAGTGTTATGTTCATTGGCATGGCAATGTGAAGTTGACGTCCCAACAGCAAAAGACCACCATGCTACTGATAAAACATTAATTCAAGCATGTCCAGCATAGTTTCTTCTTGTATGAGAGGGATTGGCACCACAATGGACTTGTTTCCAACTGTGAAACAGCTTCTGAAAATATTGTAGGATTCCACTAGGGATGCATTGCTGGCCATATCTATATCATATCGATGAGTCAGATGGGCTACAGCAACAGAAGACCACACCGGGTGTCATTCCTGCCAGCTAAGAACAGGAAACTAAGGCTACAATTCACACAGGCTCACCAACATTGGACAACAGAATATTGGAAAAACATTGCCTGGTCTGATGAGTCTCGATTTCTGCTGCGACATTCGGATGGTCAGGTCAGAATTTCGTGTCAGCAACATGGAAGCATGGATCCATCCTGTCTTGGATCAACGGTTCAGGCTGCTGGTGGTGGTGTAAGGGAGTGAGGGATATTTTCTTGGCACATATTGGGCCCATTAGTACCAACTGAGCATTGTGTCAGCACCACAGCCTACCTGAGTATTGCTGCGGACCATGTCCATCCCTTTATGACCACAGTGTACCCACCTTCTAATGGCTACTTCCAACTGGAGAACGCACCATGTCATAAAGCATGAATCATCTCAGACTGGTTTCTTAAACATAACAGTGAGTTCACTGTACTCAAATGGCCTCCACAGTCACCAGAACTCAATCCAGTAGAGCAGCTTTGGAATGTGGTGGAACGGGAGATTCGCATCATGGATGTGCAGCCGACAAATCTGCAGCAACTGCGTGATGCTGTCATGTCAATATGGACCAAAATCTCTGAGGAATATTTTCAGTATCTTGTTCAATCTATGCCATTAAGGATTAAGGTAGTTCTGAAGGCAAAAGGGGGTCCAACCTGGTACTAGTAAGGTTTACCTAATAAACTGGCCTATGGGTGTATATCGACCACCAAATCTATTGGTTATGGCTATTGGTCAAAAATCCATATAGGTGCATCCCTAGTTTCCACCAATGAGATGATGGCTTTGAAGCTTCTGGAGTGTTTCACATTTTGTGTACCTATTAGCAGGTGTTCACCCAATGGTCCATTGGCTTGACCTCTAAGGCAGACAAAATCACACCCAGCAAAGTCAGATTTGGTACAGAATTCTTTTCTGGCTTGAAATATAATAGGAAAACAACTAGCAATGCCTCAGAACACCTTAGCTAAGACTTGTTACACCTTTTTATTAATCGATATAACTTTCTAACTTCAGACAAGACTTTGTCAGGTCAACATTTAAAGCAAGTCTTTGTTAAAAAGACAGCAATATACAGAGAACGCATTTCTGACTTGATCATATAGTTCTTTGAATGCAGAAATAATTACATCACAGATTAGTCTTGTATGCATTTCGCCTGAACAATTATCAGTCTCACAGGTGCATCGGTGTGAAAATGAATTTGTCATCAGCTTTAAAGCTTCTTGTGACAGGTCGTTTGAAAGTCAGACGGGCTGCTCGACGTGATGGGTGGCTTTCCCGCTGCTCAGCCTCTCTGCAACCCAGCAGGTTTGAGGATTAAATTTAGGGCTCCTGTCAAAGCCGCTGACAGGCCTCAAAGGGGCTTCTCTCCCCCCAATCCCTGTTATTATTGCACGGGGGGATATGTTCCATCGCTCTCTATTAGCAGCCAGAGGTACTCCAGTAAGATGGTGTAATGCGCTTTGGGCTTAGGCCTATGTCATTCACTCTTACCCGGGCCATGACAGTGCTGGGGCCGGGTCGATTTTCTGCCCCTTGCTCTTACTTATAGGTTCAAAGTGAAAATGGGGCTCTGGAGTTTGTTGTGAGATCCTCTTAGTGATGGATGGATGTCATTACATTTAGGATCATGGTCGGTTTATTGTCAAGAATGCGACAATGCTATTTAATGGATGTAACTGTTGTTTTGTTTTTCGAAGGTTAAAGGTTCTGTGGGTCTCATCTATTAAATCTGATTTTTATATTATATTTTCTGTTGGGTTCAAGTCAGGTGATTGGCTGGGCCATTCTACAGCCTGATTTTCTTTCTCTGAAACATTTGAGAGTTTCCTTGGCTGTGGTTTGGATCATTGTCTTTCTGAAATGTCCGCCCTTGTTTCATCTTCATCATCAGGGTAATGTAGATGTTGGACTGAAGCAGCGAATATTAATTTACTCTGACGAAGGGCAAAAGGTTGCTGAATAACTACTTTCAGCTGCTGTCTGGGCTTTCACTGCCTTTCTACACCTCTCTTCCTTTATGTGTTCAGTACTTCAATAAATGTTTTTTTTTTTTGCATATATGGATTTCTTAGGTTGTTACCAACATCCAGTAAAAAAAATTTTAAGTCAACAGCACCTTTAGAACTATGTTTTCGGAGAAAAATGATAACATATTAAATACTTATTTCCCTCACTGTATATTAATAGCAATTCTCAAAGTTTTCTGACAAGCACAAAAGAGTATAAATATCTTTGGTTAGAAGATTAAGGCTCAATCCCAATTCTACCCCTTAGCCCTTCCCCTTACCCCTTCTCCTCGTTTTGCGCAATCACGTGAATGGGTAGTGGTGTCCCAATTCTCTTTAGCTTGAAGGCATAGGGCTAAGGGAAAGGGCTAGAGACCCCTCAAAATAAAGATTTTTCAGGACCACACTCGAAACTAAGGGTAAGACAATTTCCCAGAATACACCAGCTACAACGGCAGCATGGCTGCACACAGAAGAGATGCACAAATTTGTATTTTTTTGCAAATTACGAATTTTTTCTACAAACAAGTGTATTTTTGAATACATTTATAACCGCGTTCAGGTTTTAACATCCTTTAATTTTTTTTTTTTTAATCCATAACAGTAACTCCTGTATTGCAGTCCCACAGCATTCTGACACTAGATGACACTCGAATACCCTGTCAGAAAAGTCTAGTGGCTGGAAATGACCTTTTTTACGGTGTCTGATATAATGTTAATATTGTTTTTGTGTGTTTACATAGATACATATGGCTACGGTGTAAATACACATTACAGTAACAATCTTATTGCCACATTATATTGTTGTGACAACATGATATTTGCCTTCCTGAAGATAAATACCACAAAAATAACACAACTGGAATAATTACAGCAGTCACGATCATAAATCTCATATGAAGCAAGAGATCGCAATGACATAAGATGACATATGCAAGTGCTGTAGTGCTGTCATATTTCTTAGGGATATATTTTGAAGCCCCTCCCCTTCACACTCTGTTTCAAGGGCCATGGGGAAGGGGTACAAAAATAGAATTGGGATTGGGCCTAAGAGTGGTTATTTTCTGATTTTAGGTGATCTTTGAAGGGTGAGTTTTTTGTTTGTTTATTTTAATATCAATATTTCCTTGTCTTTTATTATTTATTAGCCTTAATGACCATAACCTAAATTCCCTGGTCCGTCACGTGTTAGGGTCTTCTTGAAACATTTCCATTGTGTTCTGAGCTATATGAAAATGTTGTGAGAAAATGCAGCGTGTTTTCGTAAATTGTTTGCGTTGTGAGCAAATGCAGCACGTTTTTTAAAAATGTGTTTGCATTGTGAGGATTTGCAGCACGTATGCTGTCAAACAAATGAAGATCTTTTCTCAATTTGCTGGCGCTTTTTGTAATTGCATGTGCTTTCTTAAATTGCAGCACATTATCCTCTCTCGGTCACCATAAATATCAGGGATTTAGGGTTAAATGCACTATGCTGATTATGATTTTAAATGATTTTGTATTGTATTGACAAGGGTTAACTGCATATAAATGTTTGCATACTCTTTACTATAACTTTGCATGCCACTTAGCAAGACCGCCAATGACTACTAATGACAGCCAGGGCTTAGTGCCTTCTATCAGTGAAAGAGAAAAAAGAGGTTCATTAAGTGGAGTGCATTCAAATGTTATTACAAGTAGGAACAATTAATTTGTCACATACTTTTCTTTTACCTTTTTAATTATGTTTAATCATGTTAATTTGCTTGCTTTTTGAGCAACAAGGAAACCTCTAACTTACTTACCAGCACTGCACACCCTGTTATGGTTTATTTTCGCATTTCCAATCTAAAAAATCATGCAAGTCTTCATTTTAGATGGAATTATTTCTTAATTTAAGGAATCAAAAGGAACGTCTCTCAGCAGCTGGATGTTAGCCTTGTAGTGATTCAACTATATGCTACAGGAATTGGTTGCGATTAGTCAAGCTTCCAGTATGTTTGATATTGTTTTTGGCTATGCTGCACATCACAGACACCTACAGTCATGCAAGATCATGCTGTGTAAGCACAAATTCTGATGTCAAACACAGTAATAGGAAATCCATGTTCTTCGATGTGCAAGCAAATCCGGCTACACTTGATTGTAGTTTCTGTATTTTGTGATTCACAAGTGTTTTCTGTTTATTTGAGGTTGTGAATTGCATTATTGAATCTTGACCTATGCTCAGTTGACTTTTGATGTTGAAAAGTCAACTGTACAGTTTGTTACGGCCTTAAATCCCAAACTGGCTCTAACAATGAAGTCAAGATTTGAGCCTAACATATAAAAGACACAGATGCTTGAACATGATAGATTGACGTCCCTGTCAATATATTTTTAATCTCCTTAAATCAACCTTAAAAAAGAGACAAGAAAGTAATAACAAATAACAGTAAACAGGTAGGGCAGCTAAGCAGAATAGTTCCCAGACTATAGCTGTTCTTCCAGGAGAGATCTTACCTAGCTCCCGTGAAAAGAATAAAAACAGGTGAGTCTTCCGGACCACTGCTTCCCTTTGATGAACTAAATAAATAACAGAAACGTGACAATGAAAATTAATATCCACTACCTGCTACAAAAATAAACAAAAAAAGTATCAAAATAAACAAATAAAGCAGAATAGTTAACACATTACAATTCCTAAAGGATCAAAAAGTTAACAAAAACATAGTAGTAAAAAGAGAGCTATGCGAAGCGATCCTGGCATGCGCGGAGCACCGCCAGCCAGACAGCATGAGTGCAAGCGAAAGAGAGAGAGAAAGTGGCTGCCATTGCCATTCAAAACTGTTTTCAAATGAGTAGAATTAACTTTCAGTAAAGTTTGAGTTAACTACACTTATTTCATTTGTTGACTGTTGGGTTTTACAGTGTAGGTATCATTTATTAGCTACATGTACATGCATGGGTTTGATTAGGGATTCATATTTTGTAGGTATGCATATTGCATGGTTGTTGCTTGATCGGATATGGATGCGGCTGGAAGTTAACGAGAATTATTTATATTATTTATTAAATTTCCCATTTATTGTATTTTATTGACATTTACCCCCACCCAACCGCCACGGTACTGTAAAAATATTAATTATTGTCATACAGTGTCATAAAAAATGCTGCTATATTAATGTAAATATTGCACTTCCGGCCGGCCGTGTATCCGATCTAGACTTTACCATATTGCATCACTATTAGTAATTAAACAGATGTAATGCTTATTCTTTTATGTCAAAAATCATGCTGATTTGATGTAAAAATCATGATATAGGGCATAAAACCAGAGAGATGGCAGATATTTAGGCTTCCATTCCTAATCAGTGTGAGAGACCTTTCAGAGATTTCAGCAAAAATCATCTGTTTTGGAGCCAGTGGGACGCGGCCTTTAGCGATATAAGCTGTGTAGCATCAAAAGCTATCTCAAGAGGAACCTCTTAAGAACAAGATCATATAAAATAGCCAAAACTAGGTAAACCAGTGCCCCAAATTTCGAAGAGTGCATCAAGAGCTCTTGAGACTGAGCTTGTGGCCTGAAGCGCTGCTTAGCAGTAGCTGTTAGCATAAGTTTAACACAGATATTCCCCTTTCCACTCCTCCAATCAGATCCCGGGGCCCGGTGTTTGCCATTAAGCATTTGTTCAGTACCCCTTAAATTAGGGTTGTTTCCACGCCCCCCTCGAAGAAAATCCTTGGGAAAATGTTTGCAAGGTTAATGAATTGCCAATCAGTGTTTACTGCAAACATAGGGTTGCCAGCCGCCATGGCCAGCCTTGAAGGCGGCAACCCTGAGGTCACCGCTTGGTAGAAGCTCAGACAATGCAGCTGATTGGAATAGTAAACACTGGCTGCTGAAATGCAGGGGTCGAAGAGAGGAGACTAGTTAAATGCAAGACCACAGTGCCCTGAGAAGAAGCGTAAGGAGAGAAGACTGATGATTTTACCTCAATCTGTCTGAATTAGTACTGCATTACTGTCATCATATCATCACATAATGACCTAATTCAGCTTTTTATTTTTCAGAAAATTCTTAACAATAGACCTAATATTACTCAAAGGTGTGTCAGAATGAAAATCTGGATATATCTAGGCATAGCTGAATAACAAGAGTGTCTCCCAATGATTCATTGGATGTTCTATATGTTTTTTTAAGGTAAGCGTTTGCAAACAATTTATATGGGCTGAATTTAAACAAATTAAATTGAGTATTGTTAACTTACACTTAATTTGTTTGTTTAGATTCAGCCCATGTAAATTTTTGCAACCACTTACCTTAAAACAATTGAGTAAATCCAATGATTTCATTTTTTTCAGTGTACATGGAAATTACACACTGTACCTCGACCCTCAAACATCATTGTTTTCTCATTCTTATGTAAATCCTGTGAGTGTGAAATCCCAATCAAATCAGAGCAATACAAAAATATACGGCCCCCAACCTGCATTTGATTGGCTACAATGTTTCCTAGTGAGATTACAACAATTATATGTTCAACCCAGGCTCATTCTGAAAACGTACCACTATATACATTTCTGGAGAGTGGCAAATATATCTCAGGAGGTACGTTTTTTTTGCATGTTTTTTTTTCGCGAATCCACCAGAGTCCGCTGTGTATGCTTTTTGAGATCTCAAACTTCTCTTGCGAGTGCCATTCGCGCCTGATGTTCTTGCGTAAATACACCAGAGGCCGCTGTCGACTGACTGACCGATTGACTGACCCATCCTCCTCCTTCCTTAAACTCAACCAATAGAGTTTTCAAAAGCACTGATTGACCCGCCCACCCACTTCCCTAAACCCAAACAACAGTTTTTAAAAGTAATCCAGAAAATGAAAAGCCCTCGCCTGATTTTTACCACGTTTTCAGCTTTTTACCACATTTTCACCCGGTTATTTACTTGTTTATGGTATTTTGTATTTTGTCTTACCTGCTTTCTGGAGCCATTCTTCGCTGGACGCGAACCCCGTTGTCATGGTCAACTCCTGGACAAACTGGTAACAGTGGGAAAGCCTTCCATAGGAAGGTAAGCGGTCAGCTGGTAATCGTGAAAAGGAATTGCATCATACCACACCGTAGCGTTTGAAGCTACCACTTCTGGCTACATAATTCTCCAGAAATGGATATAAGGCTACGTTTTCAGAATGAGCCTATGTTGTATATATTTTTCCTTTTTTATTTTAAAGTTAATCTTAACTTGTAAAGTACTTAATTTGTATAATACAAGCTTAGATTTAAGGTATGTTAATTTAACATATATATTATTCAGATTTGACAGGCAACACAGTGGCTCAGTGGTTAGCACTGCCACTTTACAGCAAGAAATTTCTTGGTTTCAGTCCCGGCTGGGCCAAGTGTTTTATTTCTGTGTGGAGTTTGCATGTTGTCCCTGTGTTTGCAAGGGTTTCTTCTGGGGATTGCAAACAGATTGAATTCATTTGGGTTTACCAAGATGGCGATAACTTTTTGAAAGTATTACTACACTTAGTGTTGGGTTAAAGAGTTTCTTCCCTTAAAATCAACAACAACAACAGCAAACACGTATGGCTGGCATTACCAATTAAAATCAGGTTTATTTTAAAGCAATACTTGAACATTTATTTGGCCACTTACTCACTGTTTTTGTTCATTTTCCAAACCTATAGTTATACATTGATGAAAGGCAACAATTCAGTATCGCACATGGTGCTTGTTACCTCCTATTTGCATGCTTTTGGGCATTCACAGAAAAGCTTTGTATCATGTACATGCACAAAAGCAGTGGTTTGTAAGGAGAAATGTCAAATAATGATGGAAAAACATGTCATTCTTATCTTTTGCTAACTCTACTAGTTTTCTTACAAAACTTATATACACAAATACCAACTGTAAAAATATATATAATAATAATCCATACAAAAACAGCAATTGGCATCTTCTTTTCAGAGAGGGCAGTACTTGGAAAAAAACAAATCTACAAAGTGAACCAGACATCCTGAAATTCTGAAAAGTCTGAAATCAAAGCTTGTAGGGATAACATCCACGCACACACTGAAATTACACAGCTTATAGACACTGAAATTATACTGTATAGAACCAGGGTACAGGAAATACAAAACATATACTTTAAACAAGTTAAAGAGCAATCTAGAGCTAGGATAGCAAGCGAGTCAGTTTGTTTGGATTGATCCTAAAATAAAACAAGACCAATATAAAATGTATAAAAGTATTGACTCTATTACATCCCTTTAAACATTCACAAACTGATTTAGCTTGTACCAGCAATGATGGAGCAGAATGCTAAATGTCCTAATGTATTTGTAAAAGCAAAGTCTTCAAATCAATCAATTTAAAAGCTCAATAATTGCACAAGGCTAATGAAGGGCTTCATGAAACCATTTTAAGGCCATTTCGAATCTCAGCAGTTTGACCTCAGCTCAGAATAAATGGGGCGTATTGGCATGTTTCTTTTATTCTTAAGATTATCTAAGCTTGTATTACTTATTATGTATGTGGAACTCTTATTTTGAAAATGGCACCAGCTGGACATGAAGTCTTGGTAACTTTAGGCAGGAGGCAAAGATTTCTCACCACAGCTCGCTCAGAATGCTAAATATGGGAATTTATACATCTCTTTTGTTAGTTTAATGTGTATACAAGTTGTTTTCAATCACGTGTTTCTGGTGACATGCGAAATTCAGTTTCAGAAAACTGAATGGGAGACAGAGGAAAGTCTGCATTTTTGCGATTTATACCACATTTCAAAGGAAATATAAAAAGAAAATAATCATATATGTTGGACATAATCCTTATATCATGAAGAGGGCAGCGTTTTCTACTGTTCTAAAATATATTTGCTTGTCATCGAGATGGTTCATACTGTATAAGGTATTACGTAACCATCTAATTTTGTCGCAAGGGTTGCATTTCTTTGTCGATGAACTTATCATAAACAAACATTCACCGCTGCTGCACATCTTGATACCGTTACGGTTGTTTATTCTACTAAAACGCCAGTAAAGACGTGGAATATTGCAAAACAAGACAGAGATTTCATTACACTGATGATATGGCAGGGTACTTTATATATATTCTTTTGGATTTCGTAGTGTGGTGGTGTTTGTATGCGATTTTTGTATGATGCATTAACATATTAATACACATAGCTAGGCCTATAATCGTTATTGGTGCTGATAAATGAATTATCGGGTTCAAAAAAAGTTTGTACACATGGATGTATTGAATAAATGCTTATTACATGCCACCTTTTCAACCAGTTTCTTGAACTGTCTCCTCTATATGGACAATACCTTTTGGAAGTCTATAAAGATTATCAGCATTTCTTATTTTGGCTGATTTAGACAATTATAAACAACATTAAACAGAAGCATATTGATTTTCTGATAGCGATTCGTATGTAGAAGAATCACTTCCTGTCCTCCATCTGAATTTCGTGCGTCATCAATGACGTCATGTGAAAATAATCTATTTTGAAATTTGTCATGCACTTTTCTAATGAGACAACAGCCGCATATTTACGTTTGTAATGAGAAATGTTGCACTGCTCCTAACATGAACCTCTACTAAATGCGCTAATTTGGTTTGAAAAGCAAAGTCTACCAATCAATCCAGTTGAAAATTCAATATCGCACAAAGCTAACGAAGGGCTTCCAGTGGCCCTTGTTTCATATAACCTCTTTAAGGCTATTTAAAATCTCAGCAATTTAAACTCTGCTCAAAATGAACGGGGAGTTTTTTATGTTTTCCCCCTTATTTCTAAAATCATTTAAGCTTGTATTGCTTACTATGTATGTGTGACTCTCATTTTGAAAAATGGTATAGACTGTACATGAAATCTTGATAACGTTAGGCAGAAGGCATATGCTGCGTCCCAATTCACATACTCATACTATTCCCTAAAATATATATGCTTTTAAGTGTGTAACAGAAGAGTATGCAAGCTTTGGGACATACTACTTCCTCATTACAGATCATTATGTTGCTTTGTTACTTCCCCTGTCAATCATCTCCACACATCATCCACATTTCTTTCATATTTAATTACTTACCTTATTGGAGAAGCGGCAGCAGGATCATCTGTAACAGAGAAATCTCCTCGGGTCTTTGGGTAATTATGGATTCAGAATTTATGTCCATACATATCTTGATATAAGTTCACATTATCGTTGCAGATGAAATATAACATGGAAAACACAGTTTAAACATGTTCCAGTTGGCTAGATATTAATTAACAGTCATTCAAACTACTTTACCAAAACCTCTCTAGTTGGTCCGCCATGCTTGTAGTTTGTTTACACTTTTTACCCAAGCTTGTAGTTCTAAATAAATTCACGTCCAATGTGCAATGTATTGTGGGTAATATTAGCGGTTAGAGTATGGCCGCTTCCACACTTTGAATTTTTACCAGAAATAGTAAACTTTTGGCATACTCTTTTCAACATACTATGGTTTGGGACATTCTAATTCTAGTTTTGAATACTAATTTAGGATGGATAGTATGCAAATTGGGACGCAGCAATTTAAAGAGTATGGACGCTTCCACACTTTGAATTTTTACCAGAAATAGTAAACTTTTGGCATACTCTTTTCAACATACTATGGTTTGGGATATGCTAATTCTATTTTTGAATACTAATTTAGGATGGATAGTATGCAAATTGGGATAGATTTCAGCAATAGATTTCTCACTACAGCACAGAATGCTATATACGGGAAATTATTTAGGTTTGTTTAACCATATCTATTGTTAGTATATTGTGAAATTTGACATGGACTTTTCTAATGAGGCTACAGAGACATGTTTAAGACACACGTTGCACTGCTCCCAATGTGAACCTCTTCTAAAAGCACTAATGTGTTTTGAAAAGCAAAGTCTTCCAATCAATCCAGTTGAAAGTTCAATATCGCAAGCTAACGAAGGGCTTCCAGTGGCCCTTGTTTCATAAAACCACTTTAAGGCCATTTCGAATCTCAGCAGTTTAACCTCAGCTCAGAATAAATAGGGCGTATTGACTTTTTTCCCTTATAAAAAAAAGAGAGAGAGAAGTCTCCGGAAAGCCAGCAAATCCCACTTATGGAACACATTTAAAAGGAGAAAGCCCATTAATTGGGTTTTAAATGAGGCGAGCTCCCTCTCTCCCTGGCTAGAGTCGAGGGGCCCTTTTAGGTTTTGGTGAGTGGGGTCGGGGGGAGTGGATAGGGGCTGGTTCACCTTAGCACAACTGTGTCCTCCATGGCGGGGCAGACAATGAGATCGCTGTTTCCCCCACAGACAAGGCTCTGGCCTGGGAGACTGCAGCCATTGCTCTGGGGGGCGGAGGACTAATTCGGGAGGGGAAAGAGGAGGAGGCTTGCACACTGTGGGAACAGCCCTGTCGCCGGCTGACGGACAGCAGAGAGGCCAAAGCTGCCCATCATTTGCAATTCAGATCACGAGCAGCCAGTCCGGGAATCAATGGTGCTGTATCAATCTGCCGACTGCAAATGTCATCTGCATTTTGATTCTTGACCCCCTTTCTGACGCTCCCCACACTGGGGCCATTGTCCTGCGGGGGCCGCCCCTTGCTGTGTGCTCCCGCTCCCTGCCCAAAGTCCCACATTAGCCAGGCAAAACCCACAAGCCGCGCTGCCTTTCAGAGAAGCCCCAGTCGCCGCTATTTAGCTGTATGTGCCGCAGGTCTCTCACAGCCCCATAAAGGAATTAGGAGTGCGAGACAAAGCTGAAATACCAGTCGCTATTTGGAAAGCTAAATGGCGCTAACCTTTGTGGCCATTGTGGCGATATAACAATTTGTGTCACAAATCTAGTTAGAATGTAATGGTAAATCAGAACGAAACAAAAAATGGCAAAAGTCACAGCGGTTGGAGCATGTTAGCGTGATGAATGCCACGTCCGGGGGAGCAAAAGGCGGACGAGATGAGAATGAGAAACAACTGACAGTGAAAAACACTTATAAATAGGCATTCATTTTGTTGCGATTATTGGATTTGTGTTAATCGCTTACGGTTTAGCTACGCTCTTTAGCTAAACAAAGCAAACAGTTATAGGCTTATCGTTGCAATGTTGCGCTTTACAGATTTGTTGGTGACATTATTTATCATTTTGCCGGAATCTCATGGAATAAAACTATTTGGCCACTGCTAGTACAAGTCATTAAATTGCTCCAATATCTACAGGGATGTGAAAAAGTGTTTTCCCCCTTACTGATTACTATTTTTTGCATGTTTGTCACACTTTAATGTTTCAGATCATCAAACTTATTTAAATATTAGTCAAATATAGTACAAGTAAACACATCATGCAGTTTTGAAATAAAGGGAAAACAAAATATAAACTACATAGCTAAAGTGTGGAGGAATTTTGGCCCACTCGTCTTTGCAGAATTGTATTTCAGTCACATGGGAGAGTTTTCAATCATGAGCATCTCACAGCATCTCAATTGGAATCAGGTCAGGACTTTGTCTAGGCCACTCCAAAGTCTTCTTTTTCTTCAGCCATTTAGAAGCGGATTGCTGGTGAAAGATGATTAGCTTTGATATAATATATATATATATATATATATATATATATATATATATATATATATATATATATATATATATATATATATATATATATATATATATATATATATATATATAAATATATATATATATATATATATATAAATATATATATATATATATATAATATATATATATATATATATATATATATATATATACATATATATATATATATATACATATATATATATATATATATATATATATATATATATATATATATATATATATATATATATATATATATATATATATACATATATATACATATATATATATATATATATATATATATATATATATACACTATTTGGCCACTGCTAGTACATTGGTGTAAAAAAGTATTTGCCCCTTACTTGCTTTAATGTTTCAGATCATCAAAACTATTTTAAATATTATTCAAATATAGCACAAGTAAACAAGTAAAAAATGCAGTTTTCTTATTATTTAGCGAAAACAAAATTCAAACTACCTAGTGTTTTGTGAATAAACGTTTTCACACCTAAACAACTTCAGCATCTCAATTGGAATCAGGTCAGGACTTTGTCTAGGCCACTCCAAAGTCTTCTTTTTCTTCAGCCATTTAGAAGCGGATTGCTGGTGAAAGATGATTAGCTTTGATATAATATATATATATATATATATATATATATATATATATATATATATATAAATATATATATATATATATATATATATATATATATATATATATATATATATATATATATATATATATATATATATATAAATATATATATATATATATATATATATATATATTATATATATATATATATATATATATATATACATATATATATATATATATACATATATATATATATATATATATATATATATATATATATATATATATATATATATATATATATATATATACATATATATACATATATATATATACACTATTGGCCACTGCTAGTACATTGGTGTAAAAAAGTATTTGCCCCTTACTTGCTTTAATGTTTCAGATCATCAAAACTATTTTAAATATTATTCAAATATAGCACAAGTAAACAAGTAAAAAATGCAGTTTTCTTATTATTTAGCGAAAACAAAATTCAAACTACCTAGTGTTTGTGAATAAACGTTTTCACACCTAAACAACTTCAGCATCTCAATTGGAATCAGGTCAGGACTTTGTCTAGGCCACTCCAAAGTCTTCTTTTCTTCAGCCATTTAGAAGCGGATTGCTGGTGAAAGATGATTAGCTTTGATATAATATATATATATATATATATATATATATATATATATATATATATATATATATATATATATATATATATATATATATATATATATAATATATATATATATATATATATAATATATATATATATATATATATATATATATATATATATATATATATATATATACATATATATATATATATATACATATATATATATATATATATATATATATATATATATATATATATATATATATATATATATATATATACATATATATACATATATATATATACACTATTTGGCCACTGCTAGTACATTGGTGTAAAAAAGTATTTGCCCCTTACTTGCTTTAATGTTTCAGATCATCAAAACTATTTTAAATATTATTCAAATATAGCACAAGTAAACAAGTAAAAAATGCAGTTTTCTTATTATTTAGCGAAAACAAAATTCAAACTACCTAGTGTTTTGTGAATAAACGTTTTCACACCTAAACAACTTCACAGCTAAACAACTGCCATAAAACATTTTCGATATCTTGCAATGAGTCTGTTACAGCACTGTGAAGGAATTTTGACCCACTCATATTTGCAGAATTGTTGTAATTCAGCCACTTGGGAGTGCTTTCAAGCATGAACCACCTTTTTGAAAGTCATGCCACAGAATCTCAATTGGATTCAGGTCAGGACTTTGACTTCATTTTGTTTTTCTTCAGCCATTCTGAAGTGGATTGCTGATGTAGACCATGAGCTTTAAGTATCTTTGACTAATATTTAAATTAGTTTGATGATATGAAACATTAAAGCATGACAAACATGATAGTACTACTATGGAAATGATAATGGAAATATCACCCAAACAACTCCCTATTTATTTAATACACTAATATTGTTTACTTTCATCTCTTTGGGGAGATAATAATAATAATAAAAAAGCTGAAATACTTCAGAGAAACTTCATGTCACCTACAAATATCTAACAGAGGTCACATGAATTCATTATCTCTTCCTGTGTCTCACAAATTCAGATCTTTTGATTTTGTTTACAAGTGAAAAGATGTAGCTTTTCAATTAGCCATTTACCATAATTCACACTCAAGTCCTTTTTTTCACATCTTGCATCATCAAACGCTCTAAACTTTGTAAAGCAGCACACACGCATAAAGAAGCTCAGTAGAACAAACAACAAATCAGACATATCAAAACATCCACTTTGCTATTGTTGATAGACTTGCTTATCACTGTAACAGTTATATGAAATGGCTTAATGCTTAGACCATAAACATACTCTACATGAGGATGAATGGCAAATTGCCAACATATTTTTGTATATTATATATACAGTGCTCAACATATGTGAGTACACCCCTTACAAATTTATCATTTAGATTCGTATATTCCATAGGAAGCTTTACTTATATATGCACAATATTATATTTGTGCATATACATTAGATTTGTCACTACTGAAGCCAAATCTGGAGCTAATCTAACAAAATAATCTAACAAAATATTGTATGATGAACTGTCCAAAATTTGTACACCCTTAACATTTAACATTTAAATGTTAGCGGAACATATAAAATGAAAATTTAAAAAGAGCAAAATTTAAGAGAAACAAAAAATGTGTAAAATTACGTTAAAATGTTGACGATTGTCATTTTTTTCCAATATTTCACACAAATGTAACTGTATTATCTTTCGATTTCTGAAGATACCTAGTCATTAAAATATTATTTTATTAAATATTTCCATTTAATAAATATGCTTTGTTCAAATGCACCACAATAAATTAGCTGAGAAATTGATGAAAATATAAATTTTCAAAATGGGGTGTGCTCATTTATGTTGAGCCCTCTATACTCTACCATAGCAAACTACATAGCAAAATATTTTGTCTAGTATCATTTTTCTTACTTTTGTGGAATGAAACACGCACATTTTAGGTTATCAATATTATTAGCCCCATTAGGATTTTTGTTTCTAAATTGGCTACAGAATAAAGCCAACATAGGCTCATTATGAAAACGTAGCCTTATATTGATTTCTGGAGATCGCGAATTAAGTAGCCAGAAGTACATATGGCTGCATTTCGTTTTTAAAATGAACGCTATGTGGCGGTATAATGCGGTTTCTTTTCGCATTTACCAGCTGACTGATTACCTCCATATGGACGGCTTTCTCGCTGTTATCAATTTGTCCAATAGCTCAGAGAGGAGTTGACCACGACGACGGGGTTGGAGACAGCAGACGCGAACGACACTCGTGAGGGAAATTTGAGATCTCAAAAAGCGTACACATCGGCCTCTGGTGAATTCACGAAAACAAAAACTGCAAATAAACGTAGCTCCTGGTTTTCTGGTATGGCTTTCCAGAAATGTATATAGTGCTAGGTTTTCAGAACGAGCCTGGGTTGAATAACTTTGTAAGCAGAATACGAATATCTTGCAAAATAGTTCGAGAAATATTAGCTACTCTCATATTTGTGACAACAAATGTAATTAGTTATTAGAAATTTGTTTTAAAAACGATCATGTTTTAAAAATGTGTCAGAAAAAATATCCTCTACATTAAACATATCTTTGGGATTTTTTTTTAAGAATTTAATTTCACAGAAGGGCTAATAATTCTGACTTCAACAGTACATAAATAATTCCAAGAATTTGTGTGGCTTGTTGAAATGGTTATGACTTGCTCTCATATATATAGTATGTTTGTGTGCCAGGGGTTATGAAGTATACAGACTCTATCTACAGTACTCCCTGAGAAAGAGAAAAAGAAAGGAAAAAAAAAAAACAGGAATATGTGTGTGTTAGTGAAGGTTACAAAGTGCGTGTTCCCTCTTTCCCTCGCCGTCACGAGCGACACATGAAGAGTCTCCCAGCTCCCAGCACCTCCGCTTCCATGCGGTAATGATATACAGTGCATTAACTCGGTCTGAAAGGCTTAATTTGGGAGACTGTGAGACCCCCGTCTTCTTATGTCTCCTCCACAGTAACACCGCGCTGGGGTCCAGGCAGCGAGAGCAGCAGACTTGTGTTTATTTATGAGAGCTTCTTGCTTCATTCGCTCTCAATCATTCATGAGGCAGGAGTGGACGGCCAAGTCAAGCCCAATCCAATTCGGTTCAAAACCACCGCCGAGGAAGAAGAAAACACTGGCAATTTCACTCTCCCACCCAAATCCAAATGACCCCAAAGATAATGACTCGATCAATAAGTAATGCTTGCTTGTTTTTTTTCTCGTGTTTTCTCGTTTGGATTTTCAACCTTTAAGAAACATAGATAGAGTTTGATTGACGTGACCGCCACTGACACTCATGCAATCTTTATGTGCTTCATATTTTAGGCAGGGTTTATTACGCATTCGTTCGGTTAGTAATTGTTTGTGTTAAGTTCGATAACCCGTGCTCTTATATCCTGACATCCCTTAAACATCAGTTGTTTGAGTAGCTAATAGATGGAAAAACAAATCCCATCCATGCTAAATAACATCAAACATCCCTTTATGGAGAACGTCAACAACATGCACTTAAAAAAAACACTAGGTTCCACACAAATCCTTCATCTTGTACCAACACAAATCAATTTAGTTAAGTTTTAATTAACTTTGTTAATTGTTTTTGCAAATTTAAGTGAATTGAACTTTAAAAAATTAAGTTGTCCAAAAAATATGAAGAATTGTGGTGTTAAAACTCATTTTAAATTCAATAGTTCACGCTTAGCTATTGCTTGATACTAATTGCAGGTTTGGCATGCTGTCCCTGAGCTCGGAGATACTTGAGCCCAGGACTCTCGCCTGGTCATATAGCATAGCAGGGGGTCTGAGATCATATAGGTCTTGAGAGCTCCCCATGGTAAAGGAGGAAATTGGGTGGATGGGGGATTCTTCAAAAACGAAGATAAGGGAGGTAAGACAAAATGGGCTATTTATTGGAAGCTTGGATTCATCTGATTAGTCTGTCGATAATTGTTGATGTGGGACCAGCTGTGATCAATCATAGCTCGGGATTCTCTCGAAATTAATTTATGAAGTAGTTTACTAAGTAGGTACTTTACTAGTAAGTACTTCACTAAGTAGTTGAACAAGCAGCAAATGTCAAGTGAGGAGAAAATTCAACAGATCAAACTGTCAATTTTAAAAAGCTTCATTAGCTGAAGTTTCAGTGTTATGCGTTTAACCTCATTATTTACATTGTAATTATCATTATTGTAATTGTTTTTTACAATATTGTAATTACGTTGTAATTGTTTTTACAAAGCACATTTTTTACCAAAAGTACACTGTTAAAAAGGCACATAATTCATTTTTGTTCTCCCAACACAAATTAAGTTAACTTTTAACTAATAAGTTAATTGAACATAAAACAATCTAGAACTGGCTTGTTTCAGCCTATTTTAAATAATTTGAACAAGCAGCAAAAATGAAATAAAATAAAAATAAATGTTGTTGAGTGTAGCTTAGGATTTAAAGGTTCCACCCAATTGATTCAGGTTGAGACAACACGAAGAAATTTAATTAATTCATTAGATTTTAACAAATTTAAGTGGATTGAACATAAAACAATTAGGTTATATAACATCACCTTTGATGTTTCAGTGTAGCTTATGATTTAAAGGGGACACTGGATGAAATTTCATATTTTTAGCTTTTAAAGACTTGAATTAGTTGTGAGTAAGTAATTAATGTACATATCTAAATAAATATAAATGTATTTACCAAGTAATTGATAAAAATACTAAACTGAAATAGATTTTTTTAAATAATTGGAGTAATTATTTAAAATTATGTACTAATGAAGTAATAATCTATCTATATGTAGTTCAGATTTAAAGAAGCAAAACATATCAACATCTGGAAAACAACTAGTATGCACTAATTCTTTAATAAATTGTGAAAGTAATAATATTTAATATAATAATATTTATATAATATAATATAATTTTAATATTTTATAATATAATAATATTAATATTATTATAAATATAACATTTTAACCTTTTAAATTGTACTCTGAAAAAAAAGCAAGAAAAAAAAAAAAACAAGGGTGTGTCTCAATCATCACCCTTGTTCAGTAGTCAGTGCTCTGATTAGGGCATCAGCCATTTCAAGTGCAGTCTCAATGGCAAAATTCTTTCAATGGATTCACAGTTTCGTGCCCTGAAAAGTCCCACAATGCACTGTGAAAATCAAACTTTAACGGACGATTGTAAGCGCAAAATATGAATCAAAAATAATAAAACAAAAACAAATACAAAACCTAAAAAATAATCCATTATTTACGTATTTTAACATGGAAGAACATCCATGGATAGGTTAGAAAATCATCTAGCAATTATTTATAATAGTTTAATGGTTGAAATCTTGCTGGTAAATGAAACAATCAATCTATTTAGCTGTAATGCACTTTTAAAAATGTAGTAAAATCAATATATGAAGCTTATTAGATTTGCTGTTGTTTATAAACTCCAGTTTTGATCATGTACAATGAGGACGTTTGCATGTCACACTCATTAGCTCACCTGTGCCCTTACCAGTGGCCAAATCTGTGCACATGACCTACTGATGAATGAGCTAGCATGCTGATTGAGATAGACCACAATTGTTTTGGTCAAATTATGTTCTTGGGTCATCCTGACAGTACAACATTTTAACTACAGTGGTTAAAGCCCCTGTTAAAGAATTAAGAATGACAGTCCAGCTCTGACACAATGCTTAAAACAAAACAATAAAGCTACAGGCAAAGTCAAAGATCGAATAAGCAGCATGCTAAAAAAAAGCTAATGGCTAACAATGGGAAGACCTCAGATTTCTACCCTGGTTAAGAATGTTGCAACATGGTAATAAACATGTTAGAGTAAATATAGACGTGATGACAGATGTACTATCAAGCCTTGACTGTCATCCCAGGCATTTGAATTCCCTGCGCTGTTTATATTTCCACACATCGTTGTATCGGTTTGGGACAACTCATGTGCATCCACACAGTCCATAAATTAGCATTCACAATAGCCAAAGTGATAAATAGTTTCTTGTCTTTTTGGCAGGCCGCGCTGGGTTTAGCTAGCATTTAGCAGAGGAAAAAAGCAGCTGATTTATGAAGCATGCTGGTTCAGCTGGAAGTTGATTGCACTTTTTAAAGGGGTCATGAACTGAGCTTTCTCTTTTTTTTTCCAATTTTACAGTGTTCACTTTTTTATAAATCAAATAACATCATCATTAGGAAGTAACAAGCTTTTTCAAAACATGTTTTGATAGGCGTGCAATATTCAAGACTTTGAAATAAACAGCCATTGCTATTATTGGGTAACGGTTTTATATGATAAAGCCACTTTTCCATCCTGTGGTACAACTCGACTCGGCTCAACTTTACTTTGGCTTGTTTTGCTTTTCCACTGCAGTTTAGTACCGCTTCAAATACACAATTTAAGTCAGAATCATTAGCCCTCTGTATATTTTTTCCCCAATTTCTGTTTAACAGACAGAAGATTTTGTCAACACATTTCTAAACATAATAGTTTTAAAACTCATTTCTAATAACTGATTTATTATATCTTTGCCATGTTGACAGTACATAATATTTGACTAGATATTTTTCAAATTCATCTCAAAGTGATCTTTAAAGGCTTAACTAGGTTAATTAGGCAAGTTAGGGTATTTAGGCAAGACATTTTTGACATGCTTTTTGTTGTTTTGGCTAAAATAAAGCACATTTAACACAGGTTTTGCATGTAGTGTTTAATCATTTGCCAAAAGTCGGTCTTCTACTCTGAAATGACTGAAAAACGCTTTCATTCCGGTACTTCGCATGCGTTAAGACATAAGACGTTTTGAGCTGTCATTTCTGCAAATTATTTCTAAAATCATTGAGTTTTTTAATACTATTTTTAATAATAATAACAATTGAGTCTTATTAATAGTCTTAATAATAATCATAGAGTTTTATTTTAATACATAATAATAATAATTCTATGTGTATATTACCCTATAAGCGAGGTAAGTGGCCGATGAGGGCTCCAGGAAATCTGGGGGCCCCAATAAATATCTAGAAGTATAAATTATACCACCTATAAACTATATATAACCAGTGGTGGAAAGAATACTGAACAATCATACTCAAGTAAAAGTACCATTACTTGCCCAAAAATGTAGTGTGAGTAAAAGTATCTGTTGTAAATATTACTCAAACTGAGAGTAAAAAGACCTTTTAAAAGTACTCAAGAGTAGTGAGTATTACACTGTGAAAAGATAATGGACAGGAATCGCATTACTGATTTTTCTAATTCAGCCAATCATCATAGACAAGAAAAAGTCGTGACTGCAAGTTGACGGAAAATTCTGGAGTAAAAGTACCGATACGACACAAAAAATTTACTCAAGGTAAAGTAAAAGTACACATTTTTAAAACTACTTAGCAAATTTCGATTCCTGAGAAAAAAATACTCAATTACAGTAATTGGAGTATTTGTAATTTGTTACTTTACACACTGTATATTACAGTTTTATATCATATTTTGTATGGTGAGAGTCAAACAAATCAAATTTTAATGTAATGAAATTTTATTTAAAATAAAATAAATTATAATATTATTATAATAAATTAATGTTATGTAATAATAATATAAAATATTATTATTCCATTTGCACAAATTTGTCCCCCCCCCCCCAATCGTAGAGCAGTCCAGCTGTCAAATTTATATATTAAATATATTTATTAGTTGTAAATTAATTTTAAGAAAACGAATCATTTAAAATTTAGAGATTGCATCAAGATAGAACATAGATAATACGCTTAAGTGATATAGTATATTATATAGTATATATATATAAACCGCTAATAAATCCAAATTAAATAAAAGCAGAAAGGGTGCATTTTAGGACTGTTTAGGACTATAGCAGGAATTGCTTATAGGACCCCTAAATCTACCCCTGTATATATATATATATATATATATATATATATATATATATATATATATATATATATATATATATATATATATATATATATATATATATATATATATATATATATATATATATACACATACACACACACACACATACCTTTTTGCTATAATCACTTTTTTCAGGGAAATAAAAGCAATGTCAAAATAAGCATTGTATACGTCTAATTAACTGGTGAAGTTTCAAGTTCATTTGTTTACACCTGGAAGTTTTGTTAACCAAAATATGGAGCTGGAAATGCCATTTTTATGACCATTCAGGAAAATAAACATTGACTTAACTTTTTCTGTAGTCTGTTAGTAACATTAACATCAATTTCCTACATTTCCAAATACAAGAAGTGTGCTTAGTCAAAGAAACACCCCAAAAACTCAAAACTGAAACAATGCATTTATTGTAAAAGCCACTGCATTTGTCGAAACTAAGATGGCATTTGTTATTTCGGGGGGCTGATGTAAGCCAGAATGGAGACCCCACTCACCACATGTTGAGTGCTTAAGCCCCGAGAGGGCCGTGCGGCTGCCCTTCCAATAAGACTGCGCACTGTGCCCTGTAATTAGAGCACCATTCTGGAGGGTTGCTTCCGCCACTTGAAGACAAGATTTGACAAATGGGAGGCACAGCTGCACACACACTCAAAAAAAAGTTTTGGAAATATTTCGTAGCGCCGGCTTTGCCAAGTCCCAGAGAAACAGCAACAGCATCTGTCCGGTGGCACTCGGGAAGATGGGAAATTCTTCTCGCTTTCCAACAACAGGGAAATGGAGTATGTCACCGGTTGTATGGAAAGGTTGTCCAAAATTCCCTTCATCCAAATGGTACTGCATTGTGTATATTAATTTGATCAATTCCCCTCATTTAAAATTGTTTATTTTCTGTAAGCACATTGCTAAAAGACAAAAGAATGTGATTGACTCTTGTGTACATTCACAAAATGACATTTGCTGCTTGTTTACACGACTTATTTATATTAAGCTGAATCAACATAATTCCTGAGCTTGGTTCAACCTGATCTCATGAGGAAACATAAGTATTTTTACATTTTGTCAGCTAATTTAACACAACACAACACAATTTAATGGCTAATTCGTAGGAATTCGTATAAGTTCAGTCGTATCAAATTCGTGTATGATTTTAAAAAGTAGGCGTGGCACCAAACCCCGCCCCTAAACCCAAACATCATTGGGGAATGAGCAAATCTTACTAAATTGTACGAATGATATCGTACAAATTCATTAAAATTAGCCACTAAATCAAAAATTACAAGTTGCCGTGAGATTGTGTTGGTTTTTTTGGGATAACTTAATTATTTTATGTTCAATCCACTTAAATTTGCAAAAACAATTACAATAAATTTTTTGTTGGGATTTGTGTTGAGACAACATAAAGGAATTACAGTGTAATCTGTCAAAATGTTGATACCCCATATAAATACACCAGCTGACACCTTCAAGTCAAAAGACATCAAAAAATGCTAATCGATTTGATGTCAAAAACTTGACGTCCATTTGACATCCACTTATTAATGCTCTTTTGGCTACCAAAATAACGACACAAAGAGTAATATGATACAACAAGAGTTTAATCCATCTGAAAGTTTCACTCACAAGTTGACACGATAAACTCTTGTTGTATCATATTACTTTTTGTCTCATTATTTTGGTGGTCAAACGAGCATCAGTGTGTGGATGTCAAATGGACGTCAAGTTTTTGACATCAAATCGATTAGCATTTTTTGATGTCTTTTGACTTGAAAGTGACTCCGCTGGCATATTTATATGGGGTATCAACATTTTGACAGATTACACTGTAAAAAATGCTGGGTTGTACAAATTACCTTCATCCAAATGGCACTGGATTGTTTATAATAATTTTATCAATCTCCCTCTATCCATTAAGAATTGTTTTATTTTTTCTGTAAGTACATTGCTGAAAAACAGAAGAATGTGAATGACTCTTGTGTAATCGGTCAAAATGTTGCTACCCCATATAAATACGCCAGTGGGCAACTTCAAGTCAAAAGACATCAAAAAAGACATCAAAAAATGCTAATCGATTTGATGTCAAAAACTTGACGTCCATTTGACTACCAAGTTGGCTACCAAAATAACGACACAAAGAGTAATATGATACAACAAGAGTTTAATCCATCTGAAAGTTTCACTTACAAGTTGACACGATAAACTCTTGTTGTAACATATTACTTTTTGTCTCATTATTTTGGTGGTCAAACGAGCATCAGTGTGTGGATGTCAAATGGACGTCAAGTTTTTGACATCAAATCGATTAGCATTTTTTGATGTCTTTTGACTTGAAAGTGACTCTGCTGGCATATTTATATGGGGTATCAACATTTTGACAGATTACACTGTAAAAAACGCTGGGTTGTCCAAATTACCTTCATCCAAATGGCACTGGATTGTTTATATTAATTTTATCAATCTCCCTCTATCCATTAAGAATTGTTTTATTTTTTGTGTAAGTACATTGCTGAAAAACAAAAGAATGTGAATGACTCTTGTGTAATCGGTCAAAATGTTGCTACCCCATATAAATACGCCAGTGGGCAACTTCAAGTCAAAAGACATCAAAAAACACTAATCGATTTGATGCCAAAAAGTTGACATCCATCTGACATCCACATATTCATGCCCTTTTGACCACCAAAATAACAACACAAAAACTAATATGATACAACAAGAGTTTAATTCATCTGAAACGTTCAATTGCAAATTGATACTGAATTTTGTATTTCTACTATGAATGTAAACTATAGCTTGATATCAAAACATCACATTGATGTCTAACAGTAATAGCATTTTGGGAAGATTTTGGGAAGAAATTCTTGTTGCTTTCCAACAACAGGGATATGGAATATGTCACCGGTTGTATGGAAAGGTTGTCCAAATTCCCTTCATCCAAATGGCACTGAATCCTTAGGCTGAAGGATGTGAAGTGTGGACAAATGGTGCGGTCAGCGAAAGACACCAACTGAGATAAGCCTATTAAACTAGGGCATGCAACGGCATTGTTGCGCAGATACGTAACCCAGGTCACATTGTCTGACTGAGGCATCAGGACAACAGAAAGCAGTGATTAGGAGTAAGATGGATTGCTGACTCTTAGGGTCAGCTATGTTTGAGTGTTTGCCGTCGTTGTTTGCCCAAGAAACCCCTCTTCTTGCTCTTCTTTTGATGCCATCTGTGCAAGGCTGAGAAAGAGGATTCACAGTTGAAGTCAGAATTATTAGCCCCCCTGTATATAATTTCTGTTCAATGGAAGGAAGATTACATTTCTAAACATAATAGTCCTAATACCTAATTTCCAATAACTATACTAGATACTAAGATTCAACTTAAAGTTAGATTTAAATGCTTATTTACAAGCCAGGCTCATTCTGAAAACATACCACTATATATATATATATATATATATATATATATATATATATATATATATATATATATATATATATATATATTTCTGGAGACCCCCAAATACGTCCTAGGAGGTATGTTTTTTTGCAGTTTTTGTTTCGCAAATCTACCAGAGGCCGCTGTGTGCGCTTTTTCAGATCTCAAATATCTCTCGCGAGTGCCATTCGTGCCTGCTGTTCTCGCGTAAATCCACCAGAGGCCACTGTCAACAGACTGACTGACCAACCGATAACCTAACCCACCCTCTTCCCTAAACCCAACCAGCAGTTTTAAAAAAGCAATTCAGAAAGAGAAAAGTCCTCACGGCAGGCTGATTTTTACCAGGTTTTCAGATTTTACCACATTCTCACCCTGTTATTTACTTGTTTATTTTATTTTTTGGCTTCTGTGTTTGTCTTACCCACTTCTGGAACCGTTCTTCAACTCCTCTCTGCGTCTCAAGTCCACCGACGTACATGTCGAGCTACTAGACAAACTGGTAGCGGGAAAGCGGTCAGCCGGTAAGCGCGAAAGGAGCGACATCGTACCATGCCACAGCATTCGTTTTAAAGACGAAATGCAGCCGTACGTACCTCTGGCTACATAATTCATGATCTCCAGAAATGTATATGGCAACATTTTCAGAATGAGCCTATTCAGTGCTTAATTTATAAATTCATAAATTGGTTGTGTTTTGAACGAAAGAAAAGAGGAGGGGGGATCTGCGAAAAGGAGGTGTCGCAGACGAAAGTGAAGAGGGTTGAGGAGTCGCAGAAGAAAGTGAAGAGGGTGTGCGGGTGAAAAGGTGTATCAGTAAAATGAGGTGCCGCATCAAATTTCCGAGATTGCGAATCCGGCTTTTTCTGGCAAAAACTAAGCCCTAAGCCTATGTTGCTTATTTAGAGTAAATTGGCAAATCATTGTATAACAATGGTTTGTTCTGTAGACTATTGAAAAAAATCTATTGCTTAAGAAGGATAATAATATTGACCTTAAAATGGTTTAAAAAATAAAAACTGCTTTTATTCTAGCCAAAATAAAACAAATAAGACCTTCTCCAGAAGGCAAAATATTATTGGAAATACTGTGAAAATTTCCTTGCTCTGTTAAACGTCATTTGGGAAATATTTGAAAAAGAAACATAAAGAGGGCTAATAATTTGGACTTTAACTTTGCATCGTCCACACAGAGACCTGCAGCGACTGACCGCCTAGCAGAAGCGTTAATTACAAAACCCTTGCAGCTTCCAGCACAGCCCAACGTTTTTTTGTTTTTCTCTCAGAAAGTTTTTAAGTTCGATTCTAAGTGCCAAGGAAAACACACCATAATGGACGTTTTCTGCCCGAGCAATTATGTGAAATGCAACTGCCCTTCAGTTTGTTTATCATGGTTGATGGCAGAGTAAATGCCGCTGCTGGGCAGAGGACAAAAGTTCAAACTCTGCCTCTATTTGTCTGTTTGTTTTTCTTTGTCCGAGCGCTCCAAACAGGTCTTTATCTACTCAGTCTTCATAAGTAAATGTTATAATTTAGACAAGCCATTTTATGGTGGACAAACTTTAAGACATTACAAGCAAAGTGACCACTTTATGGCATAGCTTTGTGGTAGGTTTATCTTAAAGGGATAGTTCATCCTAAAATTTGCTGTGTTTATATATTTATATACCGGTGAGGTCTAAATTAATAGCCCTCCTGTGAATTTTCTGTCTTTTTCAAATATTTCCCAAATGATGTATAACAGAGCAAGGAGATTATCATAGCATTTTCTATGATATTTTTTCATCTGAAGAAAGTCTAATTTCTTTATTTTGGCTAGGATAAAAGCAGTTTCCTTTTTTTTTTTTTCCAATTTTAAGGTCAATATTATCAGCCCCCTTAAGCAATTTCTTTTTCTGATTGTCTACAGAACAAACCATCATTATACAATATGCGGAAGTGACACATTGCAATCTGAGAATGTTTAAATCAGTATTAGATTTTCTAAACGTGACTATTTTCACTGTGTTGGAGCACATTAGCTAATAGATATCCTTAAAACTAACATCTAAAATGCGTTTTTCTAAACAACAGCATGATGGCAACAGAATGGCTGAGGTTGTGTGTTTTCCGAATGCAGCGCGAGCACATTGGTGCACCGCCGTGCCCAGTGCCTGAACTAGGTCGAGAACTTTCAAGACTCTCCTAATATAAGCGCTTGTGAAATATTTACGCCTTGTCTGAGGGGTTGCGCGCTAGGTGTGAATTTCTGTTAGGGGAGATTCTGGTCTGTGTTCGGACTCTTCAGAAGTAGCCATAAAGTCAAATTTAAACTTCACACAGTATGATATGCAGTGAATTGCTTGCACAACTGCTTGTGACCGTAAAAATATCAACAACAATAACACAAATTATAATAACAACAATTTGGAGAAACAGAAGTTATGCAATAGAAAATTCATTCATTCATTCATTTTCCTTCAGCTTAGACCCATATTTATCAGGGGTAGCCACAGCGGACTGAACCGCCAACTATTCTAGCATATGTTTTACATAGCGGATGCCCTTCCAGCTGCAACCCAGTAGTGGGAAATAGCAATACACTCTCACGTTCAAACACACACCAATACACTACGGCCAATTTAGTTTATTTAATTCATCTATACAGCATGGACTGTGGTGGAAACCAGAGCACCTGGAGGAAACCCACGAGAACACGGGGAGAACATGCAAACTCCAAACAGAAATGGCAGTTGACCCAGCCGGGACTTGAACCACTAAGCCACAATGCTGCCTCAACCTCCGATTCTTCAGGGTAATTATTCAATTTATATATACATTTTAAGACATGATGGTTGTGGTTGGATTATTGTACCCTCTTAGAAATGAGTGGAAGCGTGTATGTGTGTGTGTGCGGACTGGATAACTCAAATCGAATTGTTTAGTGGAATGTCGTGAGCGCTGCCAAATGTAAAGTTGGGTATAATGTTCAAATGCCTGCGGAGGGAAATGTTCGGGCGCTTGGCAGCGTGGCTGTAAATCTATCTATGTGAGAACAGAGCAACACTCTGTTAAAGTGGACCGGACTGAATGGACAAAGAGAACGCTGCCAATAAATGCGTGAGATTATTTGGGCTCATCTGCCAGACGCTATTCTGGGGATGGAAAGTCATCCAAACGTTATCAAGTCCAAATAAACAGCGAGCGGTCACGAGCTTAATTCGATCGTTGGGAAGAAATTATTGATAGCAAACAAGCCTGCAAGGAAAATATATAAGAACGCGGAGATTTTTGTCATTTCACATACTGTCAATAAATCCGCCGGCATAACATTATGCTCAGATATGCAGTTGAGGAAACTTTAATATCCTGATGTGACTTAAAGGAATTCACAAAGGTTTTGATTGCTAGACAAAACAATTATTTCACATACTGCAGATTCTTCAATTCACTTCAATGCACAAGGGATTGCCTGTTTTTAATGGACATACTGGTCTGAAAATAATAACACTGGGACAACCAATGCATGCTCATGAAGTGGAGTGAGACAACTGGTGTTGAATGGTTGTAAAAAAACTAAAACCAAACACAACTGTTTTTTTTTTTTGTTTGTTTGTTTGTTTTGCCATGATGACAGGACATAATATTTTACTAGATATTTCCAAGATACTAGTATTCAGCTTAAAGTGCCGTTTAAAGCCTTAACAATTAGGTAAGTTAGGGTAATTAGGCACAATCTAAAGAAAATTTCTAAAGAAAATTAAAAATTCTTTTATTCTAGCCGAAAATTAAAAACAAATAAGACTTTCTCCAGAAGAAAAAAATATTATAGGAAATACTGGACAAATTATATATTAATATTATTATATACACTGTAAAAAATGCAGGTTTGAACACATTTCATTCCAGTTGTCCCAACTCAAATCGATTAAGTTAACTTAACACTTTTAACAAATGTATGTGTATTGAACAAAAAAAAAAAAAGTTGTCCCAATGAATCTCAAGAATTGGGTTGTTCAGCTCATTTTAATTAAGTAGTTTGAACAAGTTAAAAAATATATATTGTTTTGAGTGTGTGTATATCAGCCTGATCTCACGAGAAAACGTAAGTATTTTACGTTTTGACAGTTTAGTGGCTAATTCGTACGAATTCGTACGAGTTCAGTCGTACGAAATTGTACGATTTTAAAAAGGAGGCGTGGCACCTAACCCCATCCCTAAACCCAACCGTCATTGGCGGACGAGCAAATCGTACTAAATTGTACGAATTAGATCGTACGAATTAGCCACTAAATCAAAAAGTTACGAATTGCCGTGAGATTGTGTTGTGTATATACATCACAGCTTGGCAATATGACCTAAAATAAAAACCTAAATTTATTGAACGCTTTGCCTCGGTTTAAATTACTGAACATTTTATTTATGTTTAATGTAATTGTTATTATTTCCCCTCATAGTTTATAATGTCATTATTTGTTTGTAAAAACTCTCAAATGTGGAAAAACATAGGACATATTTTTCTATGAAAAAGCATGTCTAATCTTTGTGGTAATCAAATAATGCAAGGAAACCAACTATTTATGTTTATTTGATAAATACTTTAAACTGAAATCAAAGCACACGAAATAAAGAAAATCTTGTGAAAAAAAGGTCACATTTCAGTAAATTGTAAAAAGCTAATTTCCAAAATAAAGATAATAACTTCTGTTTTTTGCAACAAAATAAATGAATATTTCACATTTAACGTGTCGCTTGACATTAATAGGTCAATTAAAAATACAATACATTAATTTTGCTACTAATAATCTGTCAGGCTTCTGAGAATTGATTCAATTGTCTGTTTGTTTGATTGATTTGCTGATCTTTGAATCACCATTTCCTTCTTAATACCAAATAAACCAGAACAAATAATAGGATTTACATGAAGCAAATCAATTACTTGACATAAGACAGACTCCTGTTTTTGCTCTCTGTTTTATTGTTATTATTATTTGTTATTTTATTGTAATATTTTATTATTAATTACTACTGTTACTATTAATTATTATTTTTTTAATATTTTAAATAGTTCAATAATTAATAAATGAATTATTATTTTTTTTTTCATAAATTTCTGTTTAACACATTTCTAAACATAAGTTTTTATAACTCATTTCTATTAATTATTTTCTTTATCTTTGCCATGATGACAGTACATAATATTACTAGATATTTTTCAAGATACTAGTATTCAGCTGAAAATAACATGTAAGGAGACATGGAAATTGTGCAGAGCTGTTGGTCCTCCAGGAATGTGGTTGAGAAACACTGGTCAAAATTGCATAGCGATTTTTTTCACGTCACTTCATACTTCAGTTTCTCATCAAATCTTTTGACCAATTAAATGCTCTCTAGTATCTGACATGCCCTGCACCTTCAAGTCACTTCTCATTTGCTTTTCATTTGATGCACTTGAGCCTACCAATCTAGCCGTCAGAGCAATGATAAAACGCTATTGGCTGTTTTTTTTTTAAGGGGAGGAGCTACTCTACATGTATATCCCACCCTCTCTTAACTTTTCAGTTTCAGAGATTACGTCAAACATTGAATAAAAAATGCCTATTTCAAAGCACTTCACGGGACCTTTAAGCATATTGCTTTGGCAAGTCCTGTGCTTGATTACAAATATGTGGTTATGATGGTAAATTTCTTGTCTCGAAATATGATCAACTCCACTATTAATGTGTCTTTGGCCACTTTTGGAGTCTTGAAAGTTCTCAACCTAGTTCAGGCGCTAGGCACCAATGTGCTTGCACTGCATTCAGAAAACACACAACCTCAGCCATTCCGATGGGTTAATTGTATCAGCCTGGCCTGCTGCTGCTGCTGTTGTTTAGGAGATTTCGGAGCATGCCCAGAGGACCCGCTTCTCAAGTCTGAGGTGGCTTAGCTTTCAGGGGAGAGAAAGGTAGAGAGAGCTTCTCCACTTAACAGAACACTCATTATCTAGCCTCCACTAGCGGCCCTAACAGACCTGTTTGGATAGCCATTAGAGGGGAAGGTGTTCTGGGGGGAAAGAGAAAATAATGAAGCCGCTTTCCCCTGATTGGCATTCCCACCAAAGCCTTCACCATTTCTCTTTTTAACAAAGCGCTGAGACCTGCAGACCGAGTACTTTCACGGCTTATTATGCTGAGGGTTTGTGGAAGTCCTATAACTACAGTCGCTCTTCATTGTTACCGTTGTTGTCTTCAACTGCGAATCTCCGCAAACAAGTTCTGTTTCATTAGCATCTGTGTGGGACCGAGTTTCAGGACGTCAGTCATAATGAGGATGGCCATGAATATTCATGAGTTATGATTTAAGGATCGGTCCACGAGTGAATGGTTTTAGGAATCGATCAACCGTTGTGGGTTTACTTTTAAGGGGGATTTTCATAAATAGCAACAGCGGGAGTAGATTTGAACATTTATGGAAACAGAATTGTGAGTGGGGTTTTGCTTGAATAAAATTCACCGCCTTCATGGAGGGGTGTTATGGGTGGGATAATACCAGGTGTAGTACATACTGGATAATTTAGGGACTTTTTGCTCAAATGAGGTATTGTACATTGTAATATATGCTGGGTTGTGTTAACCCAATGTTGGGTCATATGTGGATAAACCCAATGTTGGGTTTATTGTTTTAAATTGAATTTAAATACATTTTTTAAAACCAACTGTTGGGTTTATTCATATTTGTTTCACTTTTTATTTGACCAAGTGTTGGGTTGAAACAACCGCAACAACATGTGTGAAGTAGATAGCATAGGCTCATTCTGAAAGCGTAGTCCTATATACATTTCTGGAGATTGCAAATTATGTAGCCAGAGGTACGTATGGCTGCATTTCATCTTTAAAACGAACACTACAGAGCGGTATGATTCCGTCACTTTGTACACACACTTTGTACACACACTCCGTATAGACGGCTTTCTTGCTGCGCCTCTGGTGAATTTAGAACAGCAGGCACGAATGGCACTTGCAAGAGAAATTTGAGATCTGTAAAAGCGTACACAGCGGCCTCTGGTGGATTCGCGAAAACAAATACTGCAAAAAAAAACATAGCTCCTGGGATGTATTTGGCGCTCTCCCAAAATGTATACAAGGCTTCATTTTCAGAATGAGCCGGGTTTAGAAGTAGAGTTGGAAATGGTTTGAATGTTTTTTTTTCTTTACCAGTATCCGTGACTAAATAGACATACACGAGTTGATACGACATACACAAGTTGATACAACAATACACAAGTTGATACGATATATATATATATATATATATATATATATATATATATATATATATATATATATATATATATATATATATATATATATATATATAATACACACACACACAAAATGTGTAATAGTCAACACTGTAAAAGACAATCAGTAAAAGTGTGTAAAAATATGGTACTACGGTACTACTACTAAACTGACATACACAAGTTGATACGACAAAAACAAAAATTGTAATAAATATATAGTAATAGTATATAGTATATTATATATTAGTATATAATAAGTATATAAGTATAATAAGTATACAATTTTTGTAATATTTTGTAATTTTTTTGTAATATATATATATATATATATGGTAGATATATATATATGTCGTATCAACTTGTGTATGTCAGTTTAGTAGTAGTACCGTAGTACCATATTTTACACACTAGTACTGATTGTCTTTTACAGTGTTGACTGTTTGTGTGTATGTATATATATATATATATATATATATATATATATATATATATATATATATATATATATATATATATATATATGTGGTACTATGATACTACTATGATAAATAACAGATTTTTTGTTATGGTATGATTTTGTTAGTTAATTTGTTTTGTTAATAAAAAAAATGTCTTGCAGGGCATTCTGGAATAGTCAATGTACAGTTATTCACTGTATATATTCAGAAAACGTACTGTTGATCAGGTTAAAGATTTTTTTTACATTGAACTGTTGGGTTAAAATGTGCAATTTAAATTTTATTTAAACAATTTACCCAACATTTGGGTTTGTGTATACGAAATTGTTAATAACAAAAAAAAAAAAATGACTAGTTTGCATAATAAATTCACAATATTCATTCATTTATTTTCCTTCGGCTTAGTCCCTTTATTAATCAGAGGTCACCACAGCAGAATAAACTGCCAACTTATCCAGCATATGTTTTATGCAGCGGATGCCCTTCCAGCTGCAACCCATCACTGGGAAACACCCATACACACTCATTCACACTCATACACTACGAACAATTTAGCTTACTCAATTCAATATATATGGTAAACAAAATGTGCATTTCAAAACAAGATTATCTTGCATACTCCACTTGCAGATCATTTTGCTTGTTTTAAGGAAAAACTAGGGAAAGACTTTATTTTGACTTTCTTTAAGGAAAGAGAACATTTGCTTGTCTATAAAATCTATCTTGATTTAAAAAATAGATTAGATATTTAGACTAGAAGACAAAAACTCAACTGCACAAGTGAATCCGTCTGTGCTAAGCTAGAAATGCTGTGAAAATGATACATAAACACTGTTTTGGTTACAGTTTGTATGTGTGCAGCACTAGTTCCAGTTGCCCTTTGTGGAATGACAAAACATACTACTACCACCTGCAAGCATAAGATATGAAAGATACATTCTCCTTAAACAAGCGCAGAATGTAGATTCTCTTTTAGTTAGCTATCATTCATTTGTTGTGTTTACGTACAGGTTTTTGGTCCAGATGCGACCACATATAGGCGACATGAGGCGAAAACAGTCAGTTTTCATCACAGCTAGTTCTTTTACATCAGTTTTGTGTGTCCAAACTGATCGAATCGAATCAAAATCGAATAAAAAAATGCACATTTCAAAGCACTCACAAGACCTTTAAGACTCCTGTGCTTGGTTAAAATATGTGGTAATGATGTTCAATCTGTGGTCTCGAAATATGATGAACTCCACTATTAATGTGTCTTTGGCCACTTTTTTATGGGCTAACCCTGAGTCAGTGTTTTCTGAATTTCTTTTTGCGCCATAACAAAACATAACTGTAAATTAGATTTTACCACAACTGTTTTTATGAACTCATTTTTTATATCCAAAGTATAAATAATATACATTTTCCCAATCCATGGATTCCCTGGGAACTGAACCCATGACCTTGGCTGTACTAGCGCCGCTTTCTACTGTTACAGCAGTTTGACCTGTAGAGTTGATTTCACAAACAAATGATTTTTATGAGCTAGGAACTCAACTGAGCCAGCGTACGTACTTGATTTGATATGCTGGAATTTGTTGCGAAAACATATGTCACGTTTAGAATGACAATCAGCAGATGTGCAATAAATGTGATCACATTTAATACTGAATTGATAGTATGTGTGTATGTGTGTGTATATCTACAATTTCATATATACAATATATATATATATATATAAAAGTTTTACATCATCTAAAGGGGACCTATTATGCAAAAATCCCTTTATAAGGAGTTTAAGCGCACTTGTGTGGCAACAGTGTGTGAATATAACCAGCTTCTAATGGTAAAAAATGTTTAGTTTATTTTTTATAATCACACTTTATTAAAACAGTCTGCAGAAACACTTTTGATTGACATTCTCATCTTTGTACGTGTCATCACAAGGGGAAAGCCCTGCCCATTAGTGACCATCTCTCCCTCATTAGCATTGGACGTTAGTCTTGTTTTTGAATCTGCCACTATGCTGACACAGGCTGCATCTGAAATCGCATACTCCTATACTATATGGTGTGTTAAAAACAGTATGTTAGCCAAATAGTGGATGTCTGCATTCCCACAGCTGTACCGCGGGAGCTGCGGGATCCAACTAGATTTCTTGCGGCGCGGTAATAAATTTGAGTATAAAACGCAGAATCATTCGGTAACTGGTGCAATTTGAACGGAAGCGGGCGGGCTAACAATATAGCTTTCCTGAGTCCTGACGTTATTTCGGAACAGCATATCTGATTTCCTCATACTTATTGTTTACTGGTTCAGCCAGTGCTCAGGACTGTTACACATGCTGAACGCATGACCAGTGCTTTATGCACATGCTATCTTTTTCAGTCTGTGCGCGCATCATCTGCATAACAGTCATCAGAGCGGATTTTGTCAACATGGGAGAGCAAAGTAAATATGCGCTGTCCTTCAGCTTGCTTTATAAAACGGTCAGTTTACTGTTAGGAAACCCACATCAGGCAAGTCTGAAGTCTTTTTTTTGCATCATAGATGAAAATGGAAAAAATTACCCTTTGCACGATGTGATAATATCTCAAAGTTTTATCCTTTAGCAGTCACAAGACTGGAACCTCAGGTTTAAAGCGGCACTCATGTCTCATCACAAAGAGGCAAACAAAACTGATATCTAGCCTACAATCCTTGCACAACCTACAGTTTCATCTGTTTTCTCTCTCTTTTGGTAGTACCCAATTTAACGTGAGATTTTAGAAACCAGATCTAAATTTAGTGGGAGCGGTTGGGTCGGGTCGAAAACAGCCGGTGAACAAAGGCTGAATATACAGCGGGGGTGGTCAGGTGCGTAATAAAATATTGGGGGAGCGGGCAGGAGCAGGACTGAAAAATGAGTCCCATGCAGATCTACCGAGTAGTATGTCTGAATTCACTGAATTGGAAAAACAGTACCCGGATGAAGCTTTTGAATCTTGACAAAATGGCGGATGTAGTACGTCCAAGTTCTAATCATACTACTCGCATTCATACTGTATAGAATGTAATTTTCTTACAATTGAGTGGTAAATTCAAATGCAGGACCTACTGAGTAGTAGACGATTTCAGACGCAGCCCATAAACATTTGTTGCTCCGACCTCTTATGAAAAGAGCACAATCTCATTTGAATGGAAAGTGACAGTCACCAACATGGTACAATTAGGATCAAACCATAAAAGGGGCAGTTTTAAAACATTATTTGTGGGGTATTTTGAGCTGAAACCTCATATACACACACTAGAGACATCAGAGGCGTATTTTACATCTTGTCCCCTTTAAAAGCAGACATTTTAAAAGGTGTTTGCTGAGTTACAGTTCATTTTCTGATCAGTTTCTGATGGATTTCAATGAGAGTGTGACTGATTTAGAGAGTGATTTATCAGGGGTCACCACAGCAGAATGAACCGCCAACTATCTGGCATAAGTTTTTACACACATTTAGTTTTTTTATTATTAGTGCACACAAGTAAAAAATACACTTTGCAATTTTTAAATAGTCATAACACTAATTATCTCTGACAAAAACCAATTGAGATTATTTTGGACTGACATAAAAAAGCACATAAGTTCAGTCATTTTTCTTCTGCTCAGTCTCTTTATTCATCAGGGGTCACCACAGCGGAATGAACCGCCAACTTATCCAGAATTTTACACAACGGATGCCCTTCAAGCTGCAACCCAGTGCTGGGAAAC
>NC_079458.1:37619938-37621721 GCF_903798145.1 Danio aesculapii
TCTTGGGTTGCAGCTGGAAGGGGTATCTGCCGTGTAAAACGTGGTATTTAAGTTGGTTCAATTCCACTGTGGCAACCCTGATGAATAAAGGGGACTAAGCCGAAAATTAAATTAAATTAAATTAAATTAATTAAATTAAATTAAATTAAATTAAATTAAATTAAATAAATTAAATTAAATTAAATTAAATTAAAACAAATAAAATATAATAAAAAAAAATTAATAATAAATATATATATATCTATATATATATATATATATATATAATATATATATATATATATATATATATATATATATATATATATATATATAAATAAAAATAAAATACAATTACTAAAAACATTCTGTATTATTTGGGCCTTAGATTCTCCCCAATCACTCTCTCTAAATCAAATGAATAAAATATTAATAAAAAATAATATAATAATAATTTTATTTATTTATTTAATTGGTAAAAACATTCTGTATTGTATGGGCCCTTAAAATAATTCTAAATTATAATTAATAAGTAAAAAAAAAATGAATAAAATAAAATAAAATAAAGTTTAATTACTAAAAACATTGTATTATTTGAGCCTTTGATTCTCCCCAATCACTCTTTCTAAATCAAATGAACAAATATTAATAAAAAAATATTAATTTAATTTAATTTAATTTAATTGGTAAAACATTCTGTATTGTATGGGCTTTAAATAATAATTAAATATAAATAAATGATAAAATAAAATATTCATTTAATTTAATACTAAAAACATTGTGTATTATTTGGGCCTTACATTCGCCCCAATCACTCTACTAATTTTAGTCGTACACAATATCTACTGATATACTGTAGTAGTGTGTATACCTCATATACCTGCTATACTCTCCACTACTGTTTATTCAGTGCATCTGAAACTGTCATTCAATTGAAGCAACCGTACACTCACTCCCATGACCTGTGTTGCAGAACTTTGGCTTCAGCTCATACCACCCTAATTGAGAGTCTCATACCATCTGTCGTTAATTTCTCCCGCCCTTAACGGATGAAAATGATATCAACTGGTTTCATGAAACACCCCCCGAAGTTCAGAGCCCACTGTGAAATATATGCATTTGACTCAGATGGACCCGCATAGGAAATATGATCTGATGTACAGCAGCCACTTGAAAGGCCGAGCTGGAGACACCCCAACAGATGGGGGACCCTTGGAGAGGGGAGGAACCACCACAGGAGACCCTCTCCCTTCCCTCAAGTGTCCCTGGAGCGGGACGGTGCGGGACATCTGGTCAGGGTCCCCAGACAGGTGACCGACAGCCCTCACGCAGCCCATGAAATATGCATGAAAAGAGGATGTTTGTCTTAAAAAATAGGAGAGAAAAGGGACTGAAGAGACTCGTAGACACTAATCAATGATTCGATCCTGCTCCATATTAAATTCCACCTGAAATTTAGGCAATAAATGAGGAGGAAGGAAAATGTATTTTAAATATAAAATGGAATGAGCGAGGTATTTCACAAGCTTCATTAGTTTTTAGTAAACTATAGATTGCGTGAAAATTAAAACCAAGGCGTTTTATTAGCTAAGTTGCCATATTTGAAACTTTAAAAGTGCAGTTCACTTGTATTAAACACAAAATTTAATAGCAAAAATATTGAATTTAGAAATATCAAGGTAATTAATGTTTCAAACTTATTTTATTTATGAACTTTGGAATGCTTAAAATGTAAATAAAATAAAATAAATATTAAAATAACTAAATATTAAATTAAATATTAAAATGTATAAAAAGTAATTAA